>NC_133666.1:275729300-275994233 GCF_037893015.1 Macrotis lagotis
TGATGGAACACTATTGTTCTATTCAAAGTCAAGAGGGATAGGAATTCAGGGAACCCTGAAGAGATTTGTATGAACGGTTGCTTAGAGAGATGAGCAGACTTCCGGCCAAGATGGCAGAGAGAAGACAGGCACAGTTCTAGAGTCTCCTGAACTCTTCCCCATCTATCACATGAAACAAACCTCTTAGAGGAAGTCCGACTCACAGAACCCAGAGAGAAAAGCCAGGAGAAAGAGCATCTACCTCAGGATTTGTCTCCCACTGCAGCTTTGGTAGAATTCGGGCGGGTGAGTCTGGGCTCGGAGGGAGGATCAACCCTGGATCAACCAGATTAACAGCTGAATTGGAACCGGGAGTCTGAGGGCTGGAGAGCCAGACCTGCTGGATCAGCAGTGGGGCTGGACAACAGGGACTTGGGTCTGCAGGGAAGCAGAGGCGCTGGTGTTGGTGCTGTCCCCTTGGAGCTTGGGGACGGGGCTGCAGGGAGAGGTCTGGTGCAGGAGAGTTGGGGACACCATCCCTGGGCTCCTCCAGGCTGAGAAACTCTGAGTCCACGCCTCCATTGCACTGAGGCCTCCTTCCAAACAAACAATTGCAAACTACTTCTGCCTCACACCCAGGTGTGTGAGCCAAAGAACCAGCCCAGCTGAGGAATCACCTCAGGCCAGGGTAAAGCCCATCTTTGATTGAAGGCAAAAGAATTCAATAGTTCCAACTCCTTCCTTTGGGCAAAGGGAGAAGGCCTCACAACCCAGGTAACAGACACTCCAGAGAGGGCAACCAGCACCTCCTACTGGCCAGCCAGAGAAACTGCACTCAGTAAAGCCTTTAGTGATCCCAAGCCCAGGTGAACCAGCCCCCACCCCCCAACTCAAAGTCTTAGCACAATGAAGAAGGGTCAGCGGAATCTTGGATCCATAGAAAAATTCCTGGAAGGGAAAGACCCCAACTCAGAGAGACCTGGAAGCTCTGAGGAGAATACAATCTGGTCTCCAGCACAGAAAGACTTCCTCAAAGAAATAAGGAAGGAGCTTAAAAATTTGGGAGAGACAATTAATACCTTGCAACAAGAAAACAAAACATTAGAAAGTACAATTCGACAAACACAAAATGAGAATAATTCTCTCACAAAGGAGCAAATACAAAAAGAAATTAATTCTCTCAATACCTCAATTGGTCAAATGGAAAGCTCTTTCAAAAGTAGAACTGACCAATTGGAAAAGGATTTGCAAAAGGTTAATGAAGAAAACTCCTCCCCCCAAAAAAGAAAAGAGTCTACAGAAACTAATGACTCCACAATACAGCAAGAGTCAGTTAAACAAAATCAAAAAATAGAAAAAACAGAAGCAAATGTAAAATACCTCATCAACAAAACCACTGACCTTGAGAATAGATCGAGGAGGGGCAACCTGAAAATTATAGGACTTCCTGAAAACATTAAAGAGGAAAAAAGCCTGGACTTAATATTACAGGACCTAGTGATGGAAAACTTCCCTGATATCATGGAATCGGAGGGCAAAGTAGTTATTGAAAGAGTACATCGATCCCCACCAGAAAATGATCCCAAAATGAAAACACCAAGGAATGTTGTGGCCAAACTGTAGAATTATCAGATAAAAAGAGAAAATCTTGCAAGCAGCCAGAAAGAAACAATTTAAATATCAAGGAGCCATAGTAAGGATCACGCAGAACCTGGCTGCATCAACATTAAGGGATTGAAGGGCTTGATTGACTGAAGGATTGAACGAGATATTTCGAAGAGCACGGGACCTTGGAATGCTTCTTGGAATGCCAAGAATCTACTTTCCTGCAAAGCTGAGACTTCTCTTCCAGGGAAAAAGATGGACATTTAATCAAATGGAAGAATTCCAAAAATTTCTGATGAAAAGACCAGAGCTAAACAGAAAATTTGGACATCAAACAGGAGGTTCAAGAGACACATGAAAAGGTAAAAAAAAAAGGGGGGGTGGTAAAAAAAATGCAATCCAGTAAGTTAGTTGAAACTGCCTATATCCCAGCATGGGGGGAAAAAAATAAAGATTCTCATAAACATTGAGAAATGTAACTCTAACAGAGAGAATACACCTTGCCAGACATGATGGACATTCATGACCTATCCATGAGACTACTATCTAATGGGATGTAACTGGCTTTAACCCCATTTGGGAGAAAGACTCTAATAACTCTCAGGAATTTTGACTCTATTCGATAGAATATACAGAACTAGAAGGGTCAGACACTCAAAATTTTCTATGACTTAGATAGAATGATCTAAAAATAAAACAAAACACTACTACCATAAAAAGGGGGACAGGAAAGAGACAGGAGGAGGGAGAGGATTGAATGGGGTAAATCTCATTACACTAAGAGGTACAAAAAACCTATGGTAATAGTGGGGAAGAAGGGAGCAGAGGAGAAACACCTGAATCTTCTTCTCATCAGACTTGGTTTAAAGTCAACCTACACATACTCAGTTAATTTATAAAACATCTAACCTTTCAAGTATTAAAAGGGGAAAGGGGAGGGGGAATGGAGAAAGGGAAGGGGAGTGGGGGAAACAAGGGGAAATAATAAAAGGAAGGGAGGGGAAAAAGAAAAAAGGGAAAGGGGAAAGAAAGGGGAGGGTGTGATATAGGAGGGCAAACACACTGAAGGGGTGGTTTTCAGAAACAAAAGACTGGGGAATATGGATAAAAGGGGGGGTAAGGGGGGAAAAATACAAACAGAGGAAAGATAGCATGGAGGGCAATAAAGAATTAGTAATCATAACCTTAAATGTGAATGGGATGAACTCTCCCTTAAAGCATAAGCAAATAGCAGAGTGGATTAACACCAGAATTCTACAATATGCTGCTTACAAGAAACTCATTTGAAGCAGAGAGATACATATAGAGTAAAGGTAAAAGGTTGGAGTAAAATATATTTTGCTTCAGCTGAAGTAAAAAAAGCAGGTGTAGCAATCCTTATATCAGACAAAGCAGCAGCAAAAATAGATAGTGTTAAAAGAGATAAGGAAGGAAACTATATCCTCCTAAAAGGTACCATAGACAATAAAGTCATTTCAATATTGAATATATATATGCACCCAGTGGGACAGCATCCAAATTCTTAGAGGAGAAGCTGAAAGAATTACAGGAAGACATAGATAGCAAAACTCTACTAGTGGGAGACCTCAACCTTCCTCTATCACATCTAAATAAATCAAATCAAAAAACAAACAAGAAAGAAATTAGGGAGGTAAATAGATTGCTAGAAAAATTAGATATGGTAGATCTATGGAGGAAACTGAATGGGGATATAAAGGAATATACTTTTTTATCTTCAGTACATGGAACTTATACAAAAATTGACCATGTACTAGGACATAAAAACCTAATGATCAACTGCAGAAAGGCAGAAATAGTGAATACATCTTTCTCAGATCACAATGCAATTAAAGTCATATGCAATACTGGGCCAAGGAGATATAGATCCAGAAGATATTGGAAACTGAAGAACCTCATTGTAAAAAATGAGTGGACCAAAAAACAAATTATAAAAAGAATTAACCATTTTATCATAGATAATGATAATAATGAAACAACATACCAAAACCTATGGGATTCATTCAAAGCAACTCTCAGGGGATATATTATAGCTCTAAATGCTTATATGAATAAATTGGAGAAAGAGGAAATCAATGAAATAAACATGCAACTAAAAAAATTAGAGAAAGAACAAATCAAAAATCCCCAATTAAGTACTAAATTAGAAATTCTAAAAATTAAAGGAGAAATTAATAAAATTGAAAGCAAAAAAATATTGAATTAATAAATAAAACCAAAAGTTGGTATTTTGAAAAAACCAATAAAATTGATAAACCTCTGGTCAATTTGATTAAAAAAAGAAGAAAACCAAATTGCTAGTATCATAAATGAAAAAGGTGAACTCACCACCAATGAGGAGGAAATTAAAATAATAATTTGAAATTATTTTGCCCAACTCTATGCCAATAAATTTGATAATCTAAGTGAAATGGATGAATATTTACAAAAAATATAATTTGCCCAGGTTAAATGAAGAAGAGATTAAATACCTAAACAACCCTATCTCAGAAAAAGAAATTCAACAAGCCATTACTGAACTCCCTAAAAATAAATCTTCAGGCCTGATGGATTTACAGTGAATTCTACCAAACATTTAAGGAACAATTGGTTCCAATCCTATATAAACTCTTTGGAAAAATAGGGAAAGATGTAACTCTGCCTAACTCTTTCTATGAAACCAATATGGTACTGTTACCTAAACCAGGAAGAGTTAAAACAGAGAAAGAAAATTATAGACCTATTTCCCTGATGAATATAGATGCAAAAATCCTAAATAAAATCTTAGCAAAACGATTACAAGTCATCACTAGGATAATACATTATGATCAAGTAGGATTTATTCCAGAAATGCAGGGTTGGATCAATATTAGGAAAACTGTTAGTATGCTCAATTATATCAATAACAAAACTATGAGAAATCATATGATCATATCAATAGTTGCTGAAAAAGCTTTTGACAAAATACAGCATCCATTCCTATTAAAAACACTAGAGAGTATAGGAATAAATGGACTGTTCCTTAAAATAATGAGCAGTATCTATCTGAAACCATCAACAAGCATTATATTCAATTGGGAGAGGCTAGAGGCATTCCCAATAAGATCAGGGGTGAAACAAGGGTGCCCATTATCACCACTACTATTCAGTATTGTATTAGAAATGTTAGCATCAGCAATTAGAGAAGAAAAAGGAATCAAAGGAGTTAGAATTGGGAAGGAAGAGACAAAACTCTCACTCTTTGCAGATGACATGATGATCTACCTAGAGAATCCCAAGAAATCATCTAAAAAACTACTGGAAACAATTAGCAATTTTAGCAAAGTTGCAGGTTATAAAATAAACCCTCATAAATCCTCAACTTTTTTATATATGTCTAGCAAGAAACATCAGGAAGTGCTAGAAAGAGAAATCCCATTCAAAGTAACCTCAGACAATATAAAATATTTGGGAATCTATTTGCCAAGACACACTCAGAATCTTTTTGAAAACAATTATAATATACTTCTCACACAAATTAAATTAGATTTAAATAACTGGGCAAATATCAACTGCTCATGGATAGGTAGAGCTAATACAAGAAAAATGACAATTCTACCAAAACTAAACTATCTGTTTAGTGCCCTACCAATCAAAATTCCAAAACATTACTTTAACGAGTTAGAAAAAATTGTAAGTAAATTCATATGGAGAAATAAAAAAGTCAAGAATTGCCAGAAGCTTAATGAAAAAAAGTGCAAAAGAAGGTGGCTTAGTCCTACCCGATCTAAAATTATATTATAAAACATCAGTCATGAAAATTGTTTGGTATTGGCTAAGAAATAGAGTGGTGGACCAGTTGAATAGACTAGGTGTAAAAGCAGGAGATGATTATAGTAAGCTCCTGTTTGATAAACCCAAAGAGTCTGGCCTTTAGGATGAAAACTCCCTCTTTGATAAAAATTGCTGGGAAAATTGGAAGTTAGTATGGAAGAAACTTAGATTGGAACAACACCTCACACCCTTTACCAAGATAAGATCCAAATGGTTACAGGACATAGACATAAAAACAATACTATAAGCAAATTAGAAGATCAAGGACTAGTCTACCTGTCAGATCTATGGAAAGGGGAACAGTTTATGACTTAGGAAGAATTGGAGAATATCACCAAAAAACAATTAGATGATTTTGATTACATTAAATTAAAAAGCTTTTGCACAGATAAAACCAATGTAACCAAGATCAAAAGAAATGTGGTAAATTGGGAAACAATCTTTACAACTAATGATTCTGACAAAGGATTCATTTCTAAAATATACAGAGAACTGAGTCATATTTTTAAAACAAAAAGCCATTCCCCAATTGACAAATGGTCAAAGGACATGCAAAGGCAATTTACAGATGAGGAGATCAAAGTTATCCATAGCCATATGAAAAAATGCTCTAAATCATTAATTATTAGAGAAATGCAAATTAAAGAATCTCTGAGGTACCACCTCACACCTCTCAGATTGGCCAGTATGACCAGGAAGGATAATGATCATTGTTGGAAGGGATGTGGGAAATCTGGGAAACTATTACACTGTTGGTGGAGCTGTGAATTCATCCAACACTTCTGGAGAGATATTTGGAACTATGCCCAAAGGACAACAATAATGTGCATACCCTTTGACCCAGCAATACCACTATTGGGTCTATACCCTGAAGAGATGAGGAAAAAGGGTAAAAACATTACTTGTACAAATATATTTATACCAGCCCTGTTTGTGGTGGCAAAGAATTGGAAATCCAGTAAATGTCCTTCAATTGGGGAATGGCTTAGGAAACTGTGGTATATGTATGTCATGGAACACTATTGTTCTATTAGAAACCAGGAGGGAAGGGATTTCAGGAAAACCTGGAGGGATTTGCATGAACTGATGCTGAGTGAGATGAGCAGAACCAGAAAAACACTGTACACCCTAACAGCAACATGGGAGTAATGTTCAACCTTGAAGGAATTGCTCATTCCATCAGTGCAACAATTGGGAACAATTTTGGACTGTCTGCAAAGGAGAGTGCCATCTGTATCCAGATAAGGAGCTGTGGAGTGAACAAAGTGCAAGGACTATCACCTTTAATTTAGAAAAAAAAAAAAAACAGATAGCTTAGAGAGACGAGCAGAACCAGAAGAACATTGACACCATAACAGCAACATGGGGGTGATGATCAACCTTAATGAACTTGCTCATTCCATTAGTGCAACAATCAAGCACAATACTTTATTTTTCTTCCTTAAAGATATGATTTCTCTCCCATCACATTCAACTTAGATCAATGTATACCATTGAAACAATGTAAAGACTAACAGACTGCCTTCTGTGGGCGATGGGGGAAGGGAAGCAAGATTAGGGGAAAAAATGTAAAAAAATTCAAAATAAAAAAACATACAAGGAAACAAAAAAATAGAGTGAGGGATAAAATAAATGCTTGTTAATTGAAATTTTTTTATAAAGCTGCTTTGAATAGTTTGGAATATGTAGGACTTTTCCTATTTTTTATAATTTTTCTGGATACAGACCTAGAATTGGAATTGTTGGGTCAAAGGGTATGAACAGTATTTTAGCTGTTTGGGCCCTAATTATATTTTTTTAAGAAATATTTTATTTTTTTTTTAGTTTTAAAATTTTCTCCCTCTTCTTGCTTCCCCCCCCCCCCCCCCACAAAAGGTAGTCTATTCCTAATTATATTTTTAAAGGAATTTTTGCAGTTTTGTGTTTGCTTTTGCAAGATGTTGAATTTCCCTTTCATTTCTTTTCCCAATTTTGCTTCTTGATTTTTAAGATTCTTTTTGAGCTCTTTCAAGAAGTTTTTTTGGGCTGGAGATCAATCCACATTCTCCTTTCCAGCTTCACATGCAGTGATTTTTCTTCCTCTTCTGAGATGGTGTTTTTCTCCTCCTTAACACCAATATAACTTTCTATAGTCCTGTCTTTTTTTTTGACCTTTCTTATTCATTCTGAGTTTTGCTACTGGGTACTGTCCCATGTTTCATGTTTTAGCAGACAGACCTGCTCACAGACTTTCTTCATTGAGAATGCCAGAGACTTCTTCACCAGACTTGGCCATCCTACCTAACCACATGGGTTGAATGAGCAGTCCAAGGTCCCTCCTACCTAGCTGAGGGTCTGCTAAGCCTGGACTGCAAGAGCCTCTGCTGTAGTTTTTTCCTATAACTGAGAACTTCTGACTGGTCCCTGCCTTGACCTGGGTTTCAGTTTCCTATCCTAGGCACACACCCACTCCACCTGAGAAAGACCTTTCTGAAAAATGCTCCATTCTGGTTCACTTGTGTTTCTGTTCCTCTAGAATCCATTTGGAGGCTTGATTAATGTTGTTTCTGAGGGAAACATGTAAGAACTTAAGGAAATTCCCAACTTCTTGCAGCCATCTTGGTTCTGCCCCATCACTTTACTATACTCCTAGTAGAAGGTAATGGCTATTTTAATTAAAAGTAAGATGTGGAACCCAGAAAAATGACACAAATGACAATTCTACCCAAATCAAATAATTTATTTAATGCCACACCAATCAAACTACCAAATAATATTTTACCAAACTAGAAAAAATAGTAACAAAATTCATCTGAAACAGCAAAAGATCAAGAATGTGAAAGGAACTGATGAAAAAAATGTAAAGGAAAGTGGGTAGCTCTACCAGATCTAAAACTATTCTACAGAATGGCAGTCATCAAAACTACCTGGTACTCATTAAGAAAAAGAACAATGGATCAGTGGATTAGGATAGGTTCAGGACTATAGGTTTGACAAACCCAAAGAATTAACTTCTGGGATTTGACAAAAATTGTTGGGAAAACTGGAAAATAGTATGGCAAAAACCAGGCATAGACCACATCTCACACGCTATACCAAAATAAGGTCAAAATGGGTACAGGATTTAGGTATAAAGGATGATACCATAGATAAATTAATAGACCAAGAAATACCTTATCTATCGGATCTATGGAAAAGGGACAAATTTATGATCAAACAAGAATTAGAGCATGTTATAAACTGCAAAATGAATAATTCTGACTACATTAAATTAAAGAGATTTTGCACTAATAAAATCAATGCTGCCAAAATTATTGATTTTTTAAAACTTTTTTTTATTTATTTAAGTCAATGGGATTAAATGACTTGCCCAGGGTCACAGAGTTAGGCAATTATTAAGTGTCTGAGGCCGGATTTAACTCAGGTCCTTCTGACTCCAGGGCTGGTGTTCCATCTACTGTACCACTTAGCTACCCCAATACTGCCAAAATTAGAAGAATAACAGAAGGTTGGAAAACAATTCTCACAGATGAGGTTCTGATAAAAACTCTCATTTCTAAAATATATAGAAAAATTGCATCAAGTTTATAAGGTTACAAGTTATTCCTCAATTGATATGAAGTTTTCAAATGAAAATATTAAAGCTATATATAATCATATACAAATACTCCAAATCATTACTGATTAGAGAAATGCAATTTTCACCTCACTCTTACCACATTGACTAAGATGACAAAAAGGGAAAACAAAAAGTGATGGAAAGGTTGTGGGAATATTGGGACATTAATGCAGTATTGCTGAAGTTGTAAACTGATCCAACTATTCTAGAGAGCAATATGAAACTATGCCCACAGAGCAATAAAACAGATCATCCCTTTGACCCAGCAGTTCCAACACAAGACCTATATCCAGAAGTCATAAAAAATGGGAAAAGTAATACATGTTCCAAAATATTCATACCAGCTCTTTTTGTAGTGACAAAGAATTGGAACTTGAGGGGATGCCCATCTATTGAACAATGGCTGAACAAGTTATAGTATATTAATTTTGTGGAATGCCATTGTTCTATAAGAAATCATAAATGGTTGAACTATAGAGAAGCATGGAATTAATTACAGGATTTGATGCTGAGTGAAGGGAGCAGAACCAAGAGAATACTGTACACATTAACAACAACATTGTGAGTTGATTAGCAATTCAGAGATCTAGGACAACCCTAGAAGACTGACTTTGGACAATGCTATCCACATTGAGAGGAAAAAAACAAAATTAACAAAACAAAAAATCCTTCAGAATCTGAATCAACATTACATTCACTTTTTAAAAATTTCTCTTATGTATTTCTTTCCTATCTCATGGTTTTCTTTCTTTTCTCATAATCCTAATTCCTCATACCGAAAATAACTAATCTGTAAACATGTTGAACATAAATGTGCATGTACAATATTTACCCAATCGTTCACTGATAAGGGAAAGGGGTGGGAAGGAGGGTGGCAGGAAATTATGTAACTTAAAATGTGCATATGAATGTCGATGAATATTGAAAAACTTTCATAACATGTAATTGGAAAAATAAAGTAAAATATCAATTAAAAATGTAAGTTGTGGGATTGTTGATAAAAAACAAAAGGAAAGTGATAGGATTTAATGAAGACTAGAAAAACAACCATTCCTCACATTAGGTACAGTATTGTGCAAAATACAAAACTGAATTAAACTTCATTCATAAAATATTTAATTCATTATGATATGCTTATATGTTTGAGAAAGAAGAACTTGGAGTAATGTTGGAGGTTGCAAAGAGGTTAATGATTGCTAGATAATTGGGTAAAATGTCAAAATTTGCATAAAATCATGAATTTTCTAAGAAGGTTCTCTTTTCTCCCTCATGAGAAGTCATATTTTGGCCCTGTGTTCTAGAGTCTGTGTAGTCTATTCAGTTGTGAAATTCTATGATTCTGTGAAGAAGATGGCAAAGTTACTAATCTTGGTAAATGGAAAAATGATGTTCTAATAGAAATTGGGAGGGGATGGGGGTATGAAGGGAGGGTGGAAGGAAATATTGTAACTTAAAAATATATATATAGTCTTATGGATGAATGTTGAAAAACTTTAATAACATGTACTTAGAAAATTAAATATCAATAAAAAAACAGAAATTGGGTAGTTGGAAAATAAGCAGTTTGCTTGGAGACTTAGCATTTGTCCCATGACACCTGGGAAAACTAGACAACTTTCACTGTGATGAAATAAACCCTTTAGGAGATGTTTCTTTTCAAATTAATGAAACGCTTGGAAGACATGAAAAAATTTTCAGACATTTGGAATAACTAGGATGGTCTAGTATTATAAATAATATGGTTGATTAGAAATCTTTTTCAATTCTCAGAAGTCTCAATGCTTTTCTCCATTCACTGTCACCTAATTTACCAATAATTTGGTTTCTCAATCTAGAAGGAAAAAAGGAAACAAAGACATTACCTAATAATTTTTAATCAGAATTTAATAAATGTTCATTAAATAAAAGTTAGTTTTAAGTATTTTGAACTTCTTCAAAAAATAACTAGCATAAATAAGTGATACCAGGTAGTTCAGAAATGATTAGAATTAATGAAAATATTGTGTAAATAAGGGGATAAAAACTTTTGATTTGTGAATATGACAATTATATAATTTGCTCTTTTTATTTCACTATCTACTAGGAAAAAAGATCTTTAAGTAAAGATTTTATTTTAGTGATATAAATTGACATTAGGGGTGGCTAGGTGGCGCAGTGGATAAAGCACCAGCCCTGGAGTCAGGAGTACCCGGATTCAAATCCAGTCTCAGACACTTAATAATTACCTAGCTGTGTGGCCTTGGGCAAGCCACTTAACCCCATTTGCCTTGCAAAAAAAATAGACATTAGTTTTCTTTCACTTGGTTACAGCATCATTCTAATAAACACATGGTGATAGAATTTTATGGCCATTAAGACCTTAGAATATAACCATATAACCATATACCATGTGGATCTAATTTTAGATACCATTTTCCAAATCTATGCTACTTCTGTCATAAGAGTTCAAATGGATTAGTTCAAATCCACAATTTCTACTGAGAGAGGGAAATGATACTTAAGAGTTTCTCAGTGATAGAATATGTAAAATGTCATCCTTGACAGAGAGAATAATGATACTCCTATAAAACAATGGATCTGATACCTCACTGATTTGGCCATTTCCCATATTAAAATGTTTGGTTAATTCAGACTACATTGAAAGATATGATCTAGTATATTGACTGCAATACAACATTTTGGTTATCATGATCAATCAGCAAGCATCAATGAAGGGTCTACTGTAAGGGACTGTTGTGTGTGGGAGTACTGTAAAGCTTTATCACCTGATGTCCTCTAGCACCAGAACATTATTTACTGGTTGATTGTAGAGTGTGCCACAGGAGTGAGAGTGGACCAGGGACTGGAGAGGATATTTAAGCACTTGTATTTGGTTTAATAAATGGAGACTAGGAGATCCTGGAGATCTAGGAGATCATGGAGATCTTGGAGATCTAGGAGAACTTGTCATTCTTGTCTCCCGCCCATTCAAAGTTTGCCTGGGTAAGGATAGGCTAGCCAGCAGGATCCTAACACATCCTGAGCAGCTAGTCTATTAGGAACATTAACAGTCTACCATAGACCAGGTATACTATACTAGTTGTTTCAACAACGATGGAAAGGAAATAATACTTTCATTCAATCCTAGATATCTTCTTGTCAAACTTCCTGCCATTACCCTTTCCCACAAACATATAATACACTCTAGAGACAATGCCCTAAGTGACTTAATCCAGTCATCTTAACATCCCCTACTATATTTCACCTTTATCTTTTGCTCTAGGAACTATAATAAAATCAGTCCTATCACTGACCTTTGAACGAATGTGTCATTCACCACAATTTCAGATCTAGGCACCACTCCTGGAATTTTGACCAAAATCCTATCCTGACCTACTCTGTCCTTTCTTGTCCTGTCCAGTCCTGTCTTTTCCTCACCACTTTTCTTTTCATTTCTCCTCTCCACACAGGATCATTGTGATCAGAACATAAAGAAGATAATCTTTCCAAGGAAAATTTTGATCAATACAGATTCTGTAGGATAAGAATAAAAACTATACAATAGCAACATATTCATAGACTGCAAAAATGTAATTCTACTGAATACCTAGGGAACTTCAATTTGATGGTCCAGAAGTTTTTCATGTTTTTCTGTTTTTCATGAATAAAAAGATGACAAATTCCCACACAAACTCAAAATATCCTTAAGAATGCAAAAAACTGTCAGTAAGGGAACATGTCATAGAACTATTGCCCCTAATCATCTAGACATCAGCATGATGCATGAAAATTATATATATATATATATATATATATATACATATCTTGATAAATTGGTGTTGTCAGACAAAATTGTGGAATCAAAGACAGATCTAAAATCGAAAGAATATTGATTGCAATTGGACACAGTAATCTAATTTAATAAAAATGATAATACTAACTATATTTTTCTTATTTGATTTCAAACCAATCAAATCACCTAATGATTATTTTACACAGAAAAATAATACTAAAAATTAATTTGGAAGGGAGAAAGTCAATAATCTCAAAAGAATGTATTTTTAATTATGAAAAAGGGACCCATTAGTAAATGAATTCAAACTATTAATCATCAAAACTATATGTATTGATTAAAATAATAAAGTCTAAACAGTGTAACAGATTAGATAGCCAACATACAGAAGTAAATTAATAGAATAGAAATGAAGAGAAAGACTCCAGCTATTGTGATATGAACTTACTACTTAACAAGAAAAGTTGGGAAAACTGGAAGGAAATCTGGCAGAAAGTAGGTATAGACTTCACAACATGTATCCAGATGAACTCTAAATGAATGTGACTTAAACAAACAAGGGCATATCACAAATATAGCAGCAAGAAAGAAATTATCTTTTTGGAACTGGAAATAGAAGAAAAATAGAATTTAATGACTAAAAATAGAAAAGATTTCAGAAAATGAAATGATTAGTTTTGATTACATAAAAACAATTTTGGAAAAATCAAACTAGTACTCTTTGAAATTAGAAGACAGACAAATGGGAGGAAGTAATGCACTAAGTTTTTTTGATATAGTTCTTAAACTATGTATATAGTAAGCTGATTTAAATGTTTGAGAAATTTTCCAATAGACACATTTTCAAAGGATACATGCATGTAGTTTTTAAAGAATTTTAAGTTACTGAAAATCATATTAAAAAGGATCCCAATCAAAATATTTAGATAAATGCAAATTTAAACAACTTTGTTACAAGATTGTAAAGGCAATTAAAAAAGAAAACTACAAATGTTGGATGATGCAAGGATTTCAGTAGTCTCACTGATCAACTAAACATAAAGACTCAGGGAAACTAAAATCCTTTGAGTCCAATAAAAAACAAAGTTGTATAGTAAAGATTGAAAATTCTTTTTCCTGTTGGGGCAGCTCTTGAATATTAACTAGTTGCTAATTCCATTGGCAATACCCTTAAGTTCCTTATTATTTGCCCCCAAAACCTGGTTCTGTCTGATTCAGATAAGGACTTTAAAAAACCAACAGATTTTTATTGGAGGTGGCATGGAGAATTCCAGTTTAACCCCCAAGTGGATCTGTTTTCCTTTCTCTCTGGTTACACTTTCATATTCTATTTCAACATTCTTTTTTTTTTTGCAAGGCAATGGGGTTATGTGACTTGCCCAAGTTCACTCAGCTAGGCAATTATTAAGTGTCTGAGGGCAGATTTGAACTCAGGTCCTCTTGACTCTAGGGCTGATGCTCTATCTGCTCTGCCACCTAGTTGTCCTTCATATTCTATTTCTTCTCAATATAGATGTTCTGCTTTACTTTTTTCTCTTCTGGCTCTGTTCCTATTGTGTTCCAAGTTTCCTTTCCTGGGAGAAAATATGGTCACTGAAGCACTGGGGTAGAGTTGTCTATAGGTACAGTCAGTAGGTATTATTTTGCATACCTTTTGACCTAGCAAAATCACTACTAAGCCTTTAACACAGAGAGTTCAAAGGAAAAAGAGAAAGGGACTATGTCAGAAAATCTATTTATAGCAGTTCTTTTTCAGTGACTTAGACATGGAAATTAAAGAGGTACCCATCAATTGAAGAACAGCTGAACAAATTATGTATATAAATATAACACGATATTATTTTGCAAGGAGAAATTACAAACAATTATAGGGAAATTAGGGGTAACTTTTATGAATTGATGGAGAATAAATTATAGAGAATATTTTAAAGAAAAATAATTTTGAAAGACTTTTATACTAATGTTGATGCCCACTAGCCAATTTCTGACAGAGAGGTGATAAATTCAAGATACATAATAAAGTGTGAATTTTTTAATATGACCAATGTGGGAATTTTTTTTGACTGCATATTTTTCACAAAGTTCAATTTTTTTTCACTTAATAGTAGTGTGGGATTCAGCAGATTTATATGAGTTTGGCAGAACTGATATCTAATTTTATATTGAATTTGGCAAATAGGTTGTTAAAATGACACTTATAATCAGGATTTCCTCTAAGGTGAGTGCCTGCAATGTGGAAATTCCAGATTTACATTCCTTACTCTTTTTTTTGCAAAGCAATAGGGTTAAGTGACTTGTCTAAGGTTTCACAGCTAGGTAATTATTAAGTCTCTGAGGCCGGATTTGAACTCAGGCCTTTCCAACTCCTGAGCAGGTATTCTATTCACTGTGCCACCTGGCTGCCCCTGATTCTTTACTCCTTTAAACTTCATCTTGACCACAGTGTTTTCTAAGTCCCTGTAGGAATGTTGTTTCCATCCAGGGGTGAAAAAAATTGATGAAACTATGCTTGTAATATTTATTTATTCATATCTCAAAACTCATTATACCTTTGATGAAATACTGCATTCTAATTCCCTCATTTTTGTTACTCTAGTAAACAAACATATAACATAAAGAGAAAAAGTGTCAAATAGCCAGAGGGTGCAAGCTGTCATTTGATTCTGCTTTGTGTTATACCCAAACTCCCCTGAGATATTACTAGTGTGCTGCTGCTCCCTGAATGGTGAAACCAATAGGAAACTGGGACACAATAAACCAGTAGAAATATAGATTTCAGGAATTATCTTATTGCCCATTTTGGAAGCTTTGGAAGTAAAAGAAAAAAAAGAGTAAGAATAGGTGGAATGAGGAAGCAGTTAGGTGGTGCAGTGGCTAGACCACCAGCCCTAGACTCAGGACAACCTGAGTTCAAATCTGGGCTCAAACATTTAATAATAACAGAGCTGTGTGACCTTGGGCAAGTCATTTAACCCTGCTATCTTACAACCCCCCCAAAAAAATAATAGGTAGAATGAGTTTTGGTTCTGCATATGTTCCAATATTGGCAGCTGTGGTTACATGGCTGCTTTTGCTCCATAAGTATAAGTTTGCTTACTGTGAGTAATATAATCTAGCTTTGTGTATTAAATGCTTGAAATAGGGGGCAGCTAGGTGGTGCAGTGGATAGAGCACCAGCCCTGGAGTCAGGAGGACCTGAGTTCAAATCCTGCCTCATTCACTTAATAATTGCCTAGCTGTGTGACCTTAAGCAAGTCACTTATCCTCATTACCTTACAAAAAGAAAAAAAAGAAATATATAAATGCTTAAAATATGTTAAACTACCTTTCAGTATATCTTTTTGTATATTTAAAATGGTCTTTAGGGCAGAGAACCAGTTGTTAATTTATTTGATTCCCATCACTGCTTAGCAGGGTGAGAGAGATATAAGGTTTACCCTCCCCACAATAAAAGAACAGAAGAAAGATCAGAAGGATTATTAAAGAAGCAAGATATCATTGCAATTTGCCTAGTATATTTATTATATACTTAAAGAAAATCAAAATTTCCACAACAGAGATCCATATTATCATGTACAATCCTCTCTTATTCTGCAAGGTATATATATATATATATATATATGATAATTTTATCTGGTATTGTTAAGTAATTTTTTTATTAAATCAAAGTACAGTAGTGTAGCACCTTGTCTCTGATCTATTTCCATATGATTATTCTGTCTGAATTTCATAATATGGGAATAAGAATAAAATAATGAGAATAACTAAAAACTAATAATAATAGGTGAATAAGGAAAAGGAGTTATATAGTACTTGTGCCAGACTTTTACAAATATATCATTTGATCCTCCCACCAACTTTGTGAGCTAGGTGCTTTAATTTTCCCCATTTTATGGTGGAGGAAACTGAGACAAAGATTAAATAACTTTCCTCATATCACAAAACTATTAAGTGTCTAAGAACTCAGAGCTCTCTGATTCTTGGTCTAGTGTTCTAACCTCTGTGCCACAACCTGTTAATAATAATAATAATAATAATAATAATAATAATAATAATAATGACAATGGACATTTGTATTGACCCTTGTGAAATATGGTTTATTTAACATTTCATTTAGTCTTCATAACAACACTGTGAGATAAATGCTACAGGTATTTATGGTCTCCACTTTATAGATTAGAAA
The DNA here is from genome assembly GCF_037893015.1 of Macrotis lagotis. Lineage (NCBI taxonomy): Eukaryota > Metazoa > Chordata > Mammalia > Peramelemorphia > Peramelidae > Macrotis > Macrotis lagotis. Next base: position 275,746,248 of record NC_133666.1, read on the forward strand.
ACTAGAAATGAGAGTTTAAATGATGTATCTAAGGTTACACAGCTAGCAGAAGTCTTTCATATGTCTGAAGCAGATTTTGAACCTGAGTTTTCCTGAATTTAGATTTATAACTTTATACATTTAGGATCATAGCGTTATAGATTAAAATTGCTATGGATCTTAAAAGTTCTGCTGTGTAACTCTCCAGTTTAATGACAGATTAAGTTGGGGTTCAGAGAGAATAGATCAGCCCAAGGGCACACAGTAATTGTTATTACAAAAATTTGAACCTAGGATTTGTGACCTGCAAGTCTAGCCTCTTTCACTACAGCATACTGCCTCTCATATTGCCTTTCTATTCTTTGAAGATATTTTTGTGAGTGAATTACTAATTTGTCTACAGTCAATAAACTTTTAAATGCAACTTCCAACTCCTACCTATCAGATTGGCTAAAATGACAGAAAAGGAAAATACTGAAGAGTTGGTGTTGAAAAATTTACTGCACTATTGTTTCAACTGGATAACAATTTTAAACTATACCTGAAGGAGCATAAGATTCTGCATATAACTTTTGATCCAGAAAAACCTAGGCCTATATCCCAATAAGTTCAATAAAAGAGAGAAAGGATCTCTACATTATGTACATATATATTTATCATTTCTTTTTGTGGCGGCAAAGAAATGGAATTGATGCCCATCAACTGAGGAATTGGTGAACAAGTTGTGATATATGATTATTATGGAATACTGTTATTCTACAAGAAATTGTGAGCAGGATTATTTCAGAAAAATTATAGAAGTCTTGTAAGAACTCATGAAAAGTTAAGTTACCAGAACAGGAAAACATCATACACAGTAACAGCATTATTGTAATTATGATCAGTTGCGAAAGACTTATTCTGATCAAGATAATTCTCCAAGACAATTCCAAAGGACTATGATGAAAGAAAGATGATGACATCTGAATGTAGATGGAAGCATACTTGTTTCACTTTATTTTTCTTATTTATGTTTGCTTTCTTTTGCAACATGGCTAATATGAAAACATGTTTTACATGAATTCACATGAAAAATAAATACCATGTTGTTTGACTTCTCATTGGGTAGGATGGACAAAAGAGAGAAAGAAAATTTAGAATTACAAATTTCAAAAAAAAATAATTAAAAAATTTTTAAATGTAATTAGAAAAATAATGAAATAAAAAGTATTAAAATAAAATTTAAATGTATTCAAACTTGACATTGAATGTTAATAGAATCAATTGAAGTGGTTTTCAACTCAAATATTCAAATTCTTTCATTAATTAAAAAAATACCTTAGCAACTTTTTTGAATCACAACCTTCATGCTCTCAGAATTATTTCTTTTTCTATATACTCTCATTCAATTTTCATTGTATGTGATTATGATTTGTATGTATTCCATTATTCAAGTTTTGTTTTTCCAGATTTTTAAAATTACTTCTCATTTTTGTCAGTCAATATACTTATTCTGTTAATCATAATTACTAATTCTTTCTAAGTCAAATACATCAACAAAAATTCCTATTCTAAAATCACCATTATTAAATTATCCAGAAATATTGTGTGAACATCTTGGTCCTGTGTTAAATGTTATACATATATTACAATTAACACTGAAAATAAATTAAAAAGTGAAATAAAACAAATTATGTGTTCCTTTCAATCAGTAGGGTTTGAAATATTCAGAGAAGAATACAAGTAGAGTTAAAACAATTATTTCTTTGTTTTTGATGAGTAGGCCTCAAAACATAGAATCAAAACATTTCATATTGGTGGTGGTTCTTTTTGTAAGATGTCATTTTACTTGCTTGTTTTGAAACAGTCAGTGTCTTCATGTGATATGTGGGAGTTGATTCCTGGCCCATTATTTTCTTGCTGATGAAGGAATGTAATAAATTAGACTGTAATATTTTATACAAATGGTTCATTGTGCTGCTTTTGGAGGACAGATGCCTACAGATTGTGATTTGCTTCCAGAATCACATGCATGGTTGAGCTAGTTAAATGTTTATCCTCAGCTCACATAGTGCTACTGTAAATCACTATTTGTATGTTACTATCAATAAGCACACTTCAGTCTGTTGCATAAAAACCAGTCAGCCATCTCTTTTTAATGGAAAATAAAACTTACTTGGCATTTTTATTTTAATAAATGAATGACTTATTAAGAATGCATCATAAAGTGTCAGAACTTTTTTTAATTGAAAGCATTTGTTTGATGGATTTTTTTAGATTTAAGGAGATCCATGACTTATTCACCAGGGTTTGTAATCTATTGTTATATGGTTATAAAAGCTGATGAGGATCTCTGCCACAAAAATTCCTTTTTTCCTCATTCTAGCATATGTGTGAACTGGGAGTTGCTCAGCCCTATTAGGATATCTGACTCATTTCAGTGGCTCCTGAATATGGGGCTTAGCATGGTATCCAACTTGGGAGCAAGCAAAGAAAGTTGTCAGGTTCTAGTTACATTTATATTAGATTATGTAATCCCCAAGCATCTTTGTGTGCACCAATCATGAACACATATGGATAAAAAAAATACATAGATACTGGTTTGTAAAAATCTGATGGAGTTCAAGTATGCTACCTACAATTTAATTGGACAATCCAACTATTACAGTCTGGGTCCTGATTCCATTCATGGGTATGAAATGACAATAGGTCTTCTCTAAAAGTTGGTTCTTGAAGAGTCTTGAAGAAAATCAGATATCAAGATATAGAGGTGGGGATCCTGGAGAGAGCATCCAAGTCCTGGGATTCTGCCAAAGTAATGGCACAGGGAAAGGTGATTGAGACTTGTTTAAGGAACAATCTTTATCATAATGTTTGAAGAGGGGAATAATGAGGAATAATAATAATAAAAATATAACTTATTCTCCAAAGGAAAAATTTCCACCTCTATACTTGAAGGGTAAATGAAGTGTTTTGAGTTTCTTAGGAGAGTGATTGGAAATCCGGGCTCTCAGAAGCAGGAAGAATTGGGTTCAAATACTACCATATACATTCTAAAAATTCATATACTAGCTATGAGACTTAGGCAAATCATTTTACCACTTAGGGTACCCAGACTTTTCATTAAGACATTTCTTTTGGGGGGGGGCTTGCATGGTAATTAGGGTTTGTTCTATCCACTATACCACCTAGCTGCCTCACATTAAGATTTTAAGTTGTGAATCATGTACTCATATATATCAGTAGAATGAAGTCCCTCTTCCTAATTCCAGTTAAAAGTTCCCTATACTAAAGAAATCACAAGTGCAATCTTCCTCTTCCCCACAAAAAACTATTTTGTATGAGTACAATATCAAGATGTCAACTTGTGTATTTATAGCAACAGGGATATTGTGTATGGGAGAGAATAAATAACTACCCTATATGAATTCCTATATACAATTCCTAACTCTACAATTACTCTCTTTATTAACCAATAGCTATATGTGAGGAGTTTCAGTTATTTTTTGGGTCTTGGAGACATAAGATAGAATCTACCCACAACTTTAAGGTATTCAGTGAGAATAGAACAGTGATGTTACTATAATGAAGACTTCAATTTCTTCTACAATCACTTGACCAGAGACATTAGTTCTTCTTGATTAGAAATTCTTAACCTTCTTTGCAAATCCACTATTGGAAATCCAGTGAAGCCTATGGGACCTTTCTCACAGTAATGTCTTTCAATGAAAAAAATAAAATACATAGAATTATGAAGAAAACCCATTTCATTGATGTATAATTATCAAAATTATACATTAATAGTTTAGGAACCTCAGGTTAAGAAATCCTGAATCTAGAATGGTTTTGTAAGCCTTTCTATCCATTGATTCCAATGGAAAAAATATCTAATGGCTTCAAAAGAAGTATTAATTTCTGAGGATAAATTCAACGCTCAACTAATGCATCTCTCCAAATCTTTAATTATCTAAGGAGAATTGGAGATAAACTATATTATTCACTTCTATCACTCATTTCAAAATTGTCATCCTTACACTATAAGGTGAGGCTGTGAACTGACCCAAACATTCTGGAGAGCAATTTGGAGCTTTGCCCAAAGAACAAACAGTTCATAACCTTTAATCCAGCAATATCATTACTAAAAGTCTGTATCCCAAAGAGATCATAAAAAGGGGGAAAAAACCAATATGTACAAAAATATTTATTGTAGCTTTTCTGTAGTGACAAAGAATTGGAAATTGGGGGGATTCCAATCAATTGGAGAATGGATGAACAAATTATGGTATATGAATGTAATAGGGAACTATTTTTCTGTAAGAAATCATGAGTGAGCAGACTTCAGAAAAGTGTGGAAAGACTTTCATGAACTGATGATGAGTGAAGTGAGCAGAACCAGGAGAATATTGTACACATTAACAGCAACATTGTGAATTAATCAACTATGATGGACTCAGTTCCTCTCAGTAGTTCAGTGATTACAGAAAATTCTAAAAGACCTGTGATGGAAAATACCAACCATGTCCAGAGAAGGAATTATGGAGTATGAATAGAGCAAAAAGCCTATCCACTTTCACTTCTTAAAAATTACTTTTTTTCTTTTCTTATTGTTTTTCCCTTTTGTTCTTATTTTTCACAACATTACCAATATGAAAATACTCTAAACATAATTGAACATGTATAAGCTATATCATATTACTCACTATTATGAAGAACAGGGAGGGAAGCAAGGAAGGTAGAAAAATGTGAAACTCAAAAGCTTGCAAAAAAAGATGAATATTGAAAGATATCTTTGCATGTAGTTGAAAATAAAATAACATTAAAAATAGAACAGGCATCATCATTATGATATAGTTGGACATTTCTCACTATCGGCAATAGTGCTAGGTCTGCTGTTTTTACATCAGCTAAGAAAGACAAAATATCCTCCATTTAGCATTCTTTGACTCTATTCACCATCTGTCTTCACTATTTTGTTGCTGGTACAAAAACCACTTTTACCTTTATTATGCCATAAAAATACAAATACAATCATAAAACCTCTCCATTAAGGAACATATTTGTCCTGTCTCCTCCCAAATATTAGAATACACACACATACACACACACACACACACACGCACGAACACATGTACACAATGTATGTACCTTTGGGTACGTGTGTATATAGATGAGTATATATATACATACATATATATAATTATTTTAACATTATTTTATGTGGGAAAAGCAAACATTGCTTCAATTAGTATTGTTCAAGTCTTATTAGATTGGTATGTTCTTTTTAGAGTTCCATGTTTTAAGAATGAGAAAACAAATATCTAGGAGAAGGAAATACTATTGAATGTCTCATTGAGTATATGTAATAAACTGATACTAAAAGTTTTTAATTTTTAAAAATTGATTTAAAATCAGTATTTATGAAGAATGATTAAAAAACTAAAGAAGAATAGATTGATTGAATTAATGACCAGTTGAAGGAAACCTAGAATGTGTTGCTTTTTACAAATCTCTTCTTTTTTAATGATTGCTTGGTGGAAATACACCGAGAATTGTGAATTGAATAGAAAAAAGAGAAAAACTTATGCTATAACAACAGCATCACAAAAATGAACATTTCATAAGAATGCTGATTAAATAATCAACCATGATTTCAGAGAACTAATGAAGAATGAAGCTGCTCCTTTCGTGTCAAAGATAAAATGAATATGTAGAATAAGAAAATCATTTTTGAATGTGCATAATGTGGAAATTCATTGTTTGACTATAATCAAATGATATTAAAACTCTTCTTCCCTCCCTTCCTCCCTCCCTTCCTCCCTCCCGCCCTTCCTTCCTTCCTTCCTTCCTTCCTTCCTTCCTTCCTTCCTTCCTTCCTTCTTTCCTTCCTTCCTTCCTCCCTACCTTCCTTCATTGCCTTATTCTTTCTTTTTCAGTGGATGAGGAAGGCGGAATTGAGAATGAAATTAATGTTCAATCATCGAACATTTAAAAAATAAAGTACCGTGTGTTTACTTCAAAGAAAGGAAGAATATGAAAAATGTTGCAAGGCTATTTTCTGCTGCACATTGAGTCACTGGTCTGTAGAGACAGTCTACTGTAGAGACAGTAGACAGAAAGGTCATTTTCTGTGACCTTACCTCAATTATTGCTTTACTCCATGTCCCCTAATTATTCACATCTATAGTTTGCAATAATTTTATCTTGTTCTTGCTCATGCATTTGCTTGGAGATAATGGCATAAGCTCTGCCCAATTCACAAGCACGTTGTAAAGATCAAAGGACTTAATGTGTGTGTTTTGTCTTCTTCAATAATTCCTAGAGCAACTTTTCTATATCTCTCCTTTGCCTTGCCACCTCATCTACTATTATTTTTACTCTCATCTCACTAGAATGTCAGTTTTTAGTATTTGTTGGTATATACTATGTTTATAGCCCCAGTTATCTTCACATAGTAAGCTACCTATAAATACTTATGCATTGAATTTGTGAGCTACAAAGAAGTACATACATGTAAGAACTTCTTGCATAAATAGTAGAGTGCCCTTTAACTTCCCTACAATGCAGGGAATGCATACATACATATGTATATACATATGTATGTATATATGATATGATATAATTTCATAGATATCTAGTGCTTTTCTCTAAATCATAAGATGTACAAATATGATTTTTGGTCCAAATATATAATACCTAACTACTGGAAATAGTTTACCTGGAGAAGAATCTATACATTGATATATACATACATATGTGTATGTATGTTTGTATTCATACTCATATACATTCATATATTTGAATATAAATGGTTGTATATTTGAATTGGTATATATTTGAATATAATTGGTCTTAAGTGACAAAAGAGAGAGGACATATTTTGTAGTATATAATGTTTTGGCTTTGGAATCAGGAAGATTTGAATTGGAATTCTACATCAAACATTATTTGTGGGCACTGGGCAAATGAAATACTATGAGTCTTAGTTTCCTTATCCATAAAATAGATATAGTAATTTCACTTATCATACAGATTTTTTAAAATAATATTTTTCCAAAATTACAACAAGGCAATTTTTAATATTCATTTTTACAAGATTTTGAGTTCCTAATTTTTCTTTCTCCCTGCCTTCTTTCTCTTCTTCTGAAAATGGGCTCAAATAAAACACATTTCATGTTTTATGTCATCTTATATCATTATGTATGTCAGAGTTGTAAAAGAAGAAAAAGATTAAAAACAAATAGAATAAAGTGAAAAATATGCTTCAGGGGGCGAAGCCAGATGGGTGGAGTAAGGCAGGGACTTAAGAACTCTCCCCCCAAACTGTTGCAAATACCTTTAAATAATGATTCTAACCAAATTCTAGAGTCACAAAAAAAGCTGAGTGAAATAATTTTCCAGCTCAAGACAATTTGGAAGATCAACAGAAAGATATTAATAATTAGGGAACATGGAGTAAAGCAATAAAGCATGGGGCTTAGAAAGGGCCCTCAGTGCAGCCTGATCATGCTGAAACAAACCAGTTCTAGCCATCCAGGAACAGATATCAGGGTGCCTGGGTCCATGGAAGCAGTGGTGGTTTCCAGACCTCTCAGCCAAGGAATGGTCAAGGACAATGGGGAAGGTAAGTAGGAAAACTAACCACCAGAGTAAAAGTGGAGCCCAGTCCAGTGCAGGCCTCAGTGCAGACTTGGCCCTATGGGATGAAGAACAGGCTTGGGGAGCCACCCGGCAGGGAGCCACCCAGTTGCTGCTTCCAGAATGCCCAACCCACTTTAGTAAAGGAGTTGGGGGGGATTGCAGAGGTCTCTTTGCTATCCCTGAGGCAAGACTCTGTGACTTCACCCATATTCAGATCCAGGTCACAGTCTGGGGCCCCATAGCATAGACCAGGAGAGAAGTCATAACTTCTCATAAGACCTTGGAGGATTTGAGAACTTGTGGGTCCCTGGGGGAGGGGGGGTAATCCTGAAAATGTTGCAAAAATCCTTAAAAGTTTGGGACAGTGCATCCTCCAACTTGACAAAGGGTTAAAATCAAGTCATAGGCTGGGAAAATGTGAAAACAACAGAAGAAAAAAATCCAGCCATAGACGATTACTTTGGTGCTATAGAAAATCAAAATACACACTCAGAAGATAACAGAGTCAAAGCTTCTGTATCCAAAGCCTCCAAGAAAAAATATGAATGGGTCACAGGCTCTGGAAGAGCTCAAAAATATTTTGAAAAACAGTAAGGGATGTTAGAGGAAAAATTGAGAAGAGAAATGAGAGTGATATGGGAAAATTGTGAAAACCAAATCAACAGCTTGGTGAAGGAAATACAAAAAAAAAAAACCTGAAGAAAATAACATCTTAAAAACCAGTGTGGGTCAAATGGAAAAAGGAGTCCAAAAGGTGAATTAGGAGAAGACCTTCTTTAAAAACAGAATTTGCCAGATGTGGAGATATAAAAGCTCGAGGAAGAAAATAATTCCTTCAAATATAGAATAGAGCTAAGGGAAACTAATGACTACAACAAATCAAGAAACAATAAAAGAAAGTGAAAAGAATCAAAAACTAGAAGAAAATGTGAAATATCTCATTGGATAAAGAAAAACAGATCCAGAAGAGATAATTTAAAAATTATTATTCTACCTGAAAATCATGACCAAAAAAAAAAACCCTTGACTTAATTTTTCAAGAAATAATCCAGGAAAACTACCCACTTATCCTAGAAGCAGAGAGTAAAAATAGAATTTGAAAGAATCGACCAATCACCTCCCAAAAGAGATTCCTAAAATGAAAACTTCCAGGAATATAATAGACAAGTTCCAGACCTTCCAAGTCAAGGAGAAAATATTACAAGCAGCCAGAAAGAAACAATTGAAATATCTTGGAACTACAGTCAGGACTATACAGGATTTGGTAATTTCTACAATAATGGCTCTAGAGCTTGGACTATGATATTCTGGAAGGCAAAAGAGCTTGCTTTACAACCAAGAATCAACTAACTAGCAAAACTGAACATCCTCTTTCAGGGGAAAAATGGACATTCAATGAACTAGGGGGTTTCAAACTTGCTGAATGAAAGAACCAGAGCTGATTAGACAGTTCAGGATTCATGTAAAACATAGGATGGATAGGAAGGGAAAATTATGAGGGACTTAATGATGTTGAACTGCTTATATTCTTGCATGCAAAGATGATAATGATGATTCATATGAACCTCATTCATTAGGGCAGTTAGGAGCATATAAAGACAAGGTACAGGTGGGAGTCGAATATGAAATGATAATATGTCCAAAAAATGGAATTAAAGAATGAGAGAGGAATTTCCCAGGGCAAAGGGAAAGTAGAGATAGGCTAGTGTAAGTTATTTCACATAAAAGAGGCAAGAAAAAGCTTTGGTAGTGGAATAGAATTGGGGGAAGGTGAGGAGGAGTGAATGAATCTTACTTTCATCAGAATTAGCTCAGAGAGAGAAAAACATAAACATTCATTTGAATATAAAAATCTATCTTACCCTAGAGGAAAGGGATGGGAGAAAGGGGATGGGGGAGAGGGTGGAGAGGGGAGGTGTAGATGTTAGAAGAGAGGGAAGATCATAGGAGAGGGTAATCAAATGTAACACTCTTTTGAGGAGGGGTAGGGTGAAAGGAGAGAGAGAATAAAATAAAAGAGATGAGTAGGATAGAGGGAAATACAACAATGGTGACTGTGGGGAAAATATTGAAACAAGTTTCTCTGATAAAGACCTCATTTCTTTTTTTGGTTACTTAAAGTTTTTATTTATTTGGAGTTTTACAAATTTTCCCTTAATCTTACTTTGCTTCCCCCCCACACACACACACACAGAAGGCAATTTGTCAGTCTTTACATTATTTCCATGGTATACATTGATCCAAACTGAATGTGATGAGAAAGAAATCATATCCTTAAGGAAGAAACATAAAGTATAAGATGCTGTCCAGGTCCTCCTTTTGATTATGGCTTCAAGATAGTCCATTGATTCTGATATTATCTCTCCTGTATCCATTTTCCAGATCAATTGTTTTTATCATGAGATAGGTTACATTTTTCTTCTATTTTTTTTATTAAAGTTAGATTTATTTGATTTTATTGATTCTTGATGTCTTGAGGAATCATTAGCTTCCACTTGCCCAATTTTAACTTTATTTTTTTGTTTTTCTCAATTAGTTTTTGTATTTTCTTTTCTATTTGGTCAAGTACTCTTAAAGAGTTGTTTTCTTCAGTGTATTTTTGTATTTTCTTTTCCATTTGATCAATTCTACTTTTTAAGCAATTGTTTTCTTTTTCCAAGTTGCTGACTTTTTTTTGCATCACTTTTATTTTTTCCCCAATTTTTCTTTACCTCTCCTAAATGATTTTCAAGTTTCTTTTTGAGCTCTTCTATGAGTTCTTTCTGACTTGAGAAGACTTCCTGTTTTTCTCAGGACTTTGTTCAAAACTATTTTGACATTGTTGTCCTCTTCTGAGATTGTTTCTTGATCTTTCCTGTTACCATAATACCATAACTTTTCAAAGGTCAGATTTTTTTGCCTTTTTTTTTTGCTTATCTTTTTGGCTTTTTCCCCTTTCATTTAAATTTGAGCTCTGCTGTCATGGTGGAAAAAACACTATCTCAAGTTTCTTGTGCTAGGGACTATGGGCCTTTATAATTTATCTGTTTCTGAACCAATGTTGCCCTGAGACCTATGGGGGACCTTCATATCTGGTATTGTATTTAGGGGCTATAATAGGGTCTGACTTGTGCTGTTGGATGCTGTAAGGGTCAGGCAATTTACCTGATACTGAACCAGGGTCCTAGTGCAAGTGTTAGAGTCTACTGGGGCTGATAAGATGTTTCTAAACTTCTCTGGGAGATACACTGAAACATGTGGAGGTCTGATCAGTGGAGGCTGCCTGATTGCCATAGGCTACACGCAAGTACATAGAAATCTGGTCATTGCAGGTTGCCTGCTTGCCAGGGACTATACTAAAGCACATGGTAGTTCATAAGGCTGGAGTCTTGCCTGTTCTCTTGTCCATACTGAGGTCCAAAACATATCCTGGTGCTGGCATTTCCACCATGCTGGAGATCAGGATCCAGTTCTGGTTTGCTGAGGATGGACTTATTGCTGGCTCACCTGGACACTTCCAGCCCTACATTGTGCTCTGTTTTTATCTGAGTGAGATAAACCTTTCCTATCAATCTTCCAAGTTTCTTGATCTCAAAGATGGTTTCACCCACGTTTTTAGCTGGTTCAACTTTTTCAAGATTTATTTTGGGGCACTATTTTATGGATTCTGAAGATAAAAATGGTAGAGTTTCAACAATTTACTGCTTACTCTGTCATCTTGGTATATTTGCTTTAAGAATAAAATCAACAGGAGGAAGTTAGGTAGCATAGTAGATAGAGCACCAGCCCTGGAGTCAGTAGGACCTGAGTTCAAAGCCAATCTCAGACAATTAATAATTGCCTAGTTGTATGACCTTGGGCAAGTCACTTAACCCCATTGCCTTAAATAAAAAAATAAAATGAAAAAAGATAAAAAAGAATAAAATTAACAATATATAAAGCACTCTACAGATCTAAAAATGCTAACTGTTATAGTTGTAAGCTTGTTTCTTAATTAAATTCATTGGATACTCCATGTGTGAAATTTTGATCAAGTGGTCCAAGTTGAAAAAGTTGGACAACTGCTTCAGATATAAACTCTGCTACTATATTTAATTTCCTCATTTATAACCTTGGGTGGAGCAGTATTTAAAGCCTTGCTACAGATGGCCTAATAACCCTTTTCACCCATCATGCCTTTAAAAAGAAATCCATGTCTGATTCTTGAATTCCTTTCTTCATTCAATTTCTTACATCATATCCCTGCCACTTGTATTTAATAACAGATTCAAGTATGAAAAATTCTAGGCTTCTAGTTTTGCAAGTATCATCAAAGTAGAAATGGTCTAAAGAATTATTTTTTTAAATAGCAAAGATAGTCATAGCCATAAGTTAAAGTAAATTAGTCTACTCAGTATTAGTCTTTTTTCACAAGTATTGATTTTTCTTTTTTCCCTCAGGGAAGTTTAGGAGAAACTGTTCTTATGGATTTCTATTAACAGCAGGACCTGGGGCAGCCACTAACATTTCTGCCAATTATTGGGTCCTTAACTATTTTTCTACCAAGTTCTCTCTCCTTGTTTCTCTAGGTAGACTGACAGCTAGTTAACAGGCACCATGTTTGATCTTGTCTTTGACATCCAGAGGAGGAAGGCGACTGTCAATACTAGCATGGAAAAAAAAGAGAAAGGTCATCTGCAGTCAAAATTTGGGACTGCTTTGGCATCTCCTGCAGACATAGACTTTTCATATGATTGTTAAGTTGACTTCCCCCTGCCCCAAAATGCTAGAAGGCATTCCAGTGTTAGTGGGCTAATACATGTAATTAAAGAGGTTTGGTCTCAGCTATTCCCAACCCATGTGCATAAGTCTGACTACCACTGTATTACTCATTAGGAGTCATAGTCCCTGACCTACTGGAAATCCAAAGGACTAAAAGGTTAGGGGTGGACAGCTTGGATAGGAGCCAGTACTGCTTTTGACCTTGGGTGGCCAAATCAGCTAAAACCAGCCTCTGGTTCTAAAGCTCACATTGTTAAGAAAAAAAATTAAAAGGTTCCAATTTTCTCTGCCTTCATGAGACCTATTATTTTTAGCTATTATTTCCCCCCACATTTTTGTATTCAGGGAGAGTATAAGTGTACTGACAGTCTGGTAAATTAACAGTTACCAAAAAAGATCTAAAAAGTCAAAAAATATGAAAATGTATGTTGGAAAAATAACATTTAGTCACTATTGCCACCCTAATAATAGAATAAATTAGTGCTCATTGGTAATAATTAGAAGTAAGGACACATGAAAGGGGGATCAGAAAAACTGAATTTGAAACCCCCTTTTTTTGCCCCACACCAAATGTCTGGAAAAAGCTCCCACCTAACTGTCTTTATTATTAAAACCCTTTCTGCTCTAAATATATTGCTTTGTACTTAAACATGAGTAAAGAATGATCCCTGTTGAGATTCTTACTATTTGTACAGGTCACAAGATTGTCACTTAATACACATAAGCATAAAACAAAGAGAAACTCAAACATTTCTGCTAAGGATTTTTCTTGTTGTGTTTTTAGAGGAAAAATGGTCTTTTAGTATCTGTTCTTATCTCTACTCCAACCCCTCCCCCCATCCATTTTGTTTGGTTGAGGGGGCAAAAACAAAATATGCCAACTTGTCTAGAAGACAAATTGTCTCAGAACTTTCTCAGATGGAGAAACAGACAAGTCTAGGTTCTAGGCTATCCTCTAAACCCACTGTGGTTTCTACAGATCTATGTTCTTTTCAATCATGGTGCTCATTTCTGAGGTTGTTCTGATCTCTCAGTTGTGGCTTATGATGAGAGGAAGCATCTTCCTTCCCACAATGTCCATAGCACAACACTACCATGGACCTTCTAATGTGTGGAGTATGAGGTGAGAGAGTAGGGATACTCAGCACCAAAAGGATCAGAATAGAATGAAGATTTAAGAGAAAAAAAATTGGCTGAATTAAACATTTAGACAAGTCAGCATTCTCTGACTTTTTTCCATCATATTGAGTGGTAATTCTATTAAATACAGTGAGCATGAAAACATTTGCACATTTTCTACTGTTTAGAGAAGGAGCAAAGTTCATCACCACCTTGGCTACATGATGATGAATTATTCAGTCAAAGACCCCCCTAGAAATCTATCTAATAAATTGTAGAGAGGATGCAATAAGTGTCAGTAAAAGTGGTACTCATGAAGATAAAATTATAAAGAGCTTTGAAGAATTCTAAGATACAATAATATTTCTAGGTATTATGAGAGAGTTTCTAAGTTTTTTGTTGAATTACATGAATCCTATACTTCCAGTCCTAAAATTCTAAAAGTAATGATAGCTGTAAAAACTCCTTTGTAGAATGAAGGTGGGACAGCTTTAGGACAAAGTTCTTGTGGTGGAAGATGGAAATGAAATATAGCGAGAAAAGAAAAGAAAAGAATAGAATGAAGAAGAATAACTGGTCCATGTTCCTGTTCTGAGTATTTCTTGACCTTGGTGAAGCAGTGTTCCATTCCTTACTTTTTATTTTCCATAGAATAATAAATTTAAATATCAAAATACTACAATGTGAAGCACAAACCCAATGGCTATACAAAAAATCTAACAAAACATCCTGACCATCAGTATTCTAATGTAGCATTGGTGCTGTAGTTACAACCCTTTACCCCTTTCATGGTGGACATATGACAGTAGAGAGAATATGGGTAAATAGGTATTTATATGAGCAGAAAAAAGATAAACATTCCCTTATAAAAGAGAGGTATTTATAGCATTTAAGAAGAAGTTCAAGAGACAATTTCTGGATAATTATTAATTTTATTAATAATGCCAGCATTTTAATAAAAGGTCATCTGTAGCATTCCCCAATGTCAAAAACCCTCATGGCAGTGGACTTGAAGTACTTGAGGATGACAATCAACTCTGATTGGTTAATAATTAATGAGAGGATGAATATTATGAGAGAGTTATTCCCTTTATCCAGACCACTATTAGCCTTGGACAATCTATTCAAAGAAATTAGGGCAGCTCGGTGGTACAATGGATAGAACACCTGTCTTGTGATTAGAACCTGAGTTCAAATTTGGCCTCAGATTGATATTTACTAGCTTTGTAACCTTGGAAAATTTATTTAACCCTGATTGCCTCACATCCAGGGTCATCTCTAATCGTCCTGATTCATATCTAGCCCCTGAACCCAGAGGAGAAAGTGAGGCTTGTGGCTTAGCACAGTATCCCCTCATTCAAATCCAGTTCACCTCTCTGATGACATGGTCTTTGAGTATGAAGGACAAACAATATTCAAAGAATCTACATCTTCCACCCAAGTCTAAACTAAAAGGTGTTTTACCTTAAGAGTAGCAAAACTCAGAATGAAAAAAATTGTTAATTCTATCTTCCATCAGTCCTATCCTTGAGATATTACAAAAATAGGAGAGAAAAATAAAAACTTAGATCTCCTCAATTTTACTATTGGCTATTAATATGAAAGAGAAATATTAATTTCTCTCAGTAAACTCCTTAGCCTGTAGTTGAAGGTAAGGTGGGAAGGTTGCCAATGTGCTGGTCAAATGAGAACTTTGGAGGTCAAAGTGGAGAAGGGTTCCATGTGAACAGTGGTTAAACACGGGTTTGTCAGTCCTGAGAGAAAGGAAAGGGGATGGGCAACATCCTGTGTTGCCCTCTCAAACAGGAGTCAAGTTCAGATGCCTGAATCTGAAGTGGTGATGTCCAATGTGGTAATGCAACTGATCACAGAGAAGTCATGAGGAGCCCTGGGAAAATTCTCTTTTCTTTGTGAAAGGCAAGGCTACACTGGAACTATCACTCTGAGAGGGGAGACACCTTGGAAAGCATCATGGTTCCATTGGAGGAGGTGGGTGAGCTCAAGCTCTGGGGAGTGTACCAAGATAAATGGGATGTCATAGGTCTCTGATTGGCAGAGGTTTTGTTCTACTACTGAAAAGTTTGTATAGTTGTCCATAAACCACTAGACTTATGATTAACCCATTGAGAAACAGATCTGAATGTACCCTGTTGTCACCAAGTTTATTGCCAGGAAATCATATACTGGCACTTTGCCCAGTGTTGCTGGAGCACTATGTAGCCAAGGACTCTGGTAGTATCCAGACATCACCAAAGTTCTGTTTCCTATCAGTCAGGCTAAGAGGTGAAATCATGTTGGAAAAGACAAGTGAGAAGGATATCTTTGCATAACATTCCCCCCCCCCCATAATAAACATTTGTCATGTCATCATGCACATGATGACATGTCCCTCTTTGATTATGATGGACAAAATATATATCCATCCATCAATGCTCAGGAATGAGTATCAGAGAGGTGTTCTTGACTATGGTAGTACTATCTCAGTACTTTCCAAAGAAAACAAACAGAAATCAACTTCTTATCACCTGCTCATTAGAGTTGCCAGGTCCAGACTGACTTGAAGAGCAACTCTGCTAGAATAATAGTATTTTTGCTCTTTTCTTCTCTATTGTAGTGAACTGGAGTATTAAGTGATATTAATTTCTATTCTACAAACAATATTGACCCTATTATATTTAGTTGTGCATATGGCATTTCTTATTGTTAAGTTCCTCAAGAACAGGAAGCATATCTTACATGTCTTTGTACTCCCAAAGTAACTAAAGGAGAAAATTTTGCATATCCAGAATTTTGCATATCTGGTTCTTTAAATACAGATTCAAGAAATCTTTTTCATATGAAAAAATGGAAGTATTATTAGAGATTTGGTTTTTAGTGGTCTTCCTCACTCCTGTAATGAGAGGCAAAGTAGTAGAGAAGAAAGACAATCTGGTTTTGGAGTCAGAGGAACTGAGCTTAATCACCAACTTCTTTGCATGTGGAATAAGGGACTAGATTAGAAGTTAAAATGTATGGTCCCATAACTCATCTTCTGATGCATATCTATACCAAGATGGAGCCCCACCCACCTCCTTTACAAAATCTTCACAGATTTGAACTCATGATCAATATCTCACAATTTAGGACCTTATCTTTTTTCCTATTTAGTTCATGTGTAGATTTCTTATTAACTGCAAGACTGTATACTTCTTGTAGAGTGGACAAATCATTTGTGTTTCTTTTGTCTTCAATGATCTAACAATCTGTATCAGACATGAAAGAAATGAAAATGATTTAGAAATCAGAAGACTCAGGTTTAAATTCTTCCTTCAAAATTACAATAGGTAAAATGAACTCATATTCTTTCTATTTCACAGAGCTGTCATGAAGAGTTTTTAAATCTTAAAATGGAATATAAATGAAAGTCAATATTGTTATGAGAAGGTGCTTAATAAATACATATGAATTTATTGGTTAGCTACTTGGAAAAAAATCTAAAATAAATTTAGGATTTCAGAAAAATGTCATTTTGTGGTTCTTATTACATGGGCTGTGATACAGCTAAATTCATAGCCACTAAGCACAACCACCAACTAGAGAAAAAGTGGGACATCACATAGTTAGCTTCAAAAGGCTAGCATTGGATCAATTCCCTGATATAAACAATATGAAGGGATTGCATATTATAGAAAAACAAACAATTTTCAAATCTTGTAAATATATGAACCCGCCACAAACTGCATCCATATATTCTGTTATATCCCAGTACTATCCTTTCCCTAAGAAAATCTGATAAGGTTTAGTGATAGGTAACTATTTAAGCAACACTATTAGATTCCTGTTTGCTTGTTTGTTTGTTGTTAGGTTTTTGCAAGGCAAATGGAGTTAAGTGGCTTGCCCAAGGCCACACAGCTAGGTAATTATTAAGTGTCTGAGACCAGATTTGAACCCAGGTACTTCTGACTCCAAGGCCAGTGCTTTATCCACTGTGCCACCTAGCTGCCCTGATTCTTTTTTTTTTACTTTCCACCAACTATTTTTATTACTCATTTCAGAAATTTTCACAAGATGGCAAAAAAACAAAAAACAAAAAAGCCATCCAAAACTTTACAGTCTCTTCCATTGCAGTTTGTCCATTGTTCCCACTCTGTTCCAAACCCATTGGGTGCAAAGCCCATTGACCATGCATCTAAATGATAGATACAGGTTATGCAATTCTTTATTCTAATTGTAGTAGTTTATGCAAGTGCAGTCAAATACAAAGCCTCGGGACAAATTGTACATAAACTTTACAATATAGGAGTTGAATTTAAAAATAGGAAACAAAATATACACATCTGTAAAAATCAAGCACCTGAAACTTGGAACCCATGTGAAAGGGAATCTTAGCCTTTCAAGTGCTTTATTCTGTTACAGAACAGTCAAAATGAAGTTAGTTTAAATTATACACTCTGAGGTTATTATAACGAATGTAAAGGTTACACATACAGCAATAGATGTCCATGAGTTCATCTGGATTGCTTAGACAATCCAGCTAGATAGTCGAAAAGAAATCAGGCAAAACTGGAAAGTATTTCCTCTTGTGCAACTTTTCTTTTATCTTTTTTTAAAGCAATATTTACTGGTGGGCACACTGTACTCCAGGTCCTCGATGGCTACTTTCCTCATCCGAGCTGTCATTATAAGCTTCCTTCCTCTGACCATCAGTAGAGCCTTGAGTACTATCAAACTCCTGAAGAGCTACCTCTTCTATATCACCAATCACACTAGGATCTTCAGGTCTAGCTGGAAGAAGGCCTTCAAGTTCAGAAAATTTCTCTGGGCTAATCCAGTTGTTTTCAGGAAATTGTACATCAAACTTTATGTAAAGATCACCTTTTTCAAAGGGATTACGATACTGTGGCATTCCTTCTCCTCGAACTACACGGACACATCCTGGTTCAATTAATTTGCCAGATGGATATTTTACCACAATCTCCCGAGCATCTAGGTGCTTAAATGTGAACTGAAATCCGCATAGTGCTTCAACAAGTCCTATCTTGTAGGTCATAAGCAAATCGTTCCCATTTCTCTGGAATACCTCATGCATCTTCTCTTGTAGCAACAAAACAATGTCTCCTGGTTCCATTCCTGGAGCCTGGTCTGCTTCCCCAGTGAATGTGACTTTCTGTCCATGTTTCATGCCTTTATCTACATGGACTTCAAGAATCTTCACTTCTTTTGTCACCTTCTTTCCTTCACATTTTTTACAACGATCTTTCTCATTAATTATTTCTCCTTCTCCATTACAGTCCGAGCACATGGACAGCATCTGCTGTACCATCCCAGGAGCCAGCTGTCTTACTATAATTCGTACACCTTGACCCTGACACGTACTACATTTCTGAACAGCTTCCGTCTTGCCCCCTTGGCCATTGCATTCGGTACAAAGAACATTTTTGTTAAGTTGCAGTTTAATGGTCTTGCCATTATAAAGATCTTCTAAAGACACCTTGAGTGGATGCAACATGTCCTCACTTCTTTTATCATTTTGATTTCTACCTTGATTACCCATAAAACTGAACAATCCTCCACCGAAAATGTGAGAAAAAATATCATTCATGCCACTGACTCCACTACCACCTTCTCGAAGACCTTGCTCTCCAAATCGATCATATAACTCGCGTTTCTCAGGGTTCGATAAAACTTCATATGCAAAGCTTATTTCTTTGAATTTGTCCCCTGCGTCTGGATTCTTATCAGGGTGGTATTCCTTGGCCAGTTTTCTGTAAGCCTTCTTCAGTTCGGTCTCGCTGGCGCTTGGCTGGACCCCGAGGAGGTCGTAGAGCTTCTTATCGGCAACGTTCGCCATCTCGGGGCAGAGGGCGGAGGATGGCAGAAAGCGGCGGCCGAGGCGGGCCCTGGAGAGGCCGGAGCGGCTGCGGCTGCGGAGAAGGACACGGAGGAGGGAAGAAGAGCGACAACCATTCAATTCTTAGAGAAACTGCTCAGAGCAAGAAAACACTCCACTGAAATGTCCAGTGAAAAATCTACTCAGTAACTACAGGGGAGACACAAATTTGGTAACTGGGTGATATTTGGATTTATTTTAAACTTCTAAAAAGGAATTCAACAGAACAGGGATTTGTAACCTTACTGTGTGCATGAACCCCCTTGGCAGCTTGTTGGAACCTATGGATCCCTTCTCAGCATCACGTTTTTGAATTATTGGAGGAGGTGCTAAATTTTAGTCAGAGGTTAATGACAATAAAGATGTCACTTTTTTTCTCATCCAAATCTGTGGAAATACTAAAATCTGTCTATAGACATCATAACATATTTTAGCCATGCTTAAATAAGTTGTTTATCATTTGGACACACACTATGATGCTCCATGTTTATGGGTGTAAGATTTTGTTTGTGATGTTATAACTAACTCAGATGTCATAACTGAATTTGTGACATAAAAACTCTCATGGGATCATAAAAGCAGAGCTTAAAGGTACCAGGTACCTTACAGATCACTTAGTTTTAACATCCCTCCCCCATTCCTAACTTGCACTGGATTGTTAGGTGAGGTTCCCAGAGGGAAATGACAACCTTCACATCCTCTGATCTGGAGTTTCTAGTTCTGTCATTCTCAAAGTGTGATCATTTATTTTAGTCCCCAAAAATTAACCAGCCAGTTGACATTAATTAGCTTCTACAAAAAGTATACTGATTGAGAGTATATAGCAAGGACAGAACACTCTCCAAACCAGGCACTCTTTCCTTTGTCTATACAAATTCCCTAAGGAGAGCAGGCTCAGACTGAAAGCACAGATATGATAAGGAACATGTAGACAACAGGTGGAGCCAAAAAAGTTTCTCCTGAGTCCTGGCTCTGGGAATTTTTATGGAGTCCTTATCAAGTACCTGTTGGTCATAGGCCTGAGAGATGAACAAATCAATCTTGCACTGATTTCTCAGTTATTGATGCTAATTCTACTTGCTGGAAGAATTTGTGATGTCTATCTCATTAATTGCATAGGCATTCCTCTTTAGGAATACACATTCTCCTAAGATCAGGCAATAAACAAACAAACAAAAAATACATGTCATGGCTTGGAGTTGGGAGGAAAAGCCAGCTCAAACCTCTTTGGCAGTTCAAAGTAATGCTTCTTGCTCAGTTTTCCAGGTAAGTGAGAGATAATTTGCTTTTAACTTTTGTCTGCTCACTCAATTTCCAGCTCATCCTCTCCTAAAACATCATTCCTTTTTTTTGATTCTTCAGGTAAGTGGAATGATTTTGTCTCTCCATAGAATCAATCCTTCAGTTATATGTGATTGGATTAAAAGCTATGAAACAGCAACATATTCTCAGTCATTTTGATATTATGAGTACACTCTGGATAACCAGCTGTCAAACTTCACCCTTGCCATTTGACCAGCCCATCACCTCTTTTGCAATATAATATTTTTATAACATCTTTGATTTAATTATTCTTCAAAATTCTCGTTGATTCTATATTGTTGCCTGCTCACATCCAACATATAAGACTTTCCATTGTTCTCTTTCTGATATTAATTTTTAATTATTCCAAGACTGTTGTAATCTATATCTTATTGCCATACAGTAACATGGGTAAAAGATGGCACTTTGTTTCCTAAGGAACTTTAGGGCTATTAAAGAATTTGGCGTTTTGTACTATAAATATGCTATGTATATATATATATATATATATATATATATATATATATATATATATATATATAATTTACAAATGTAATTCATTTATTCATTTATTGGTAGCAATAGAAAAGTACATTAAATACCAGATTTTTAATTGATACTTTGTAAAGGATGCCCAATACTTAGATTGAAATAAGAAGGGAGGAAGAATAAAAATGAGGAATAAAAGGAAGGAAGACAGACTGGTGTCTTAAAAAAATTCTTCTATGAGTCAGAAGTTTTTAAAAAAATAAACAGCTAACTTATCTTCCTGTAAGGCATTTAGAGAGGATGTGAAAGTTTCCCTACAGAACGCTAATTTGGCATAGGATGTCCTGCAGGAGAAATATTGGAAATAGAAGAAATGTTTTAATATTTATGAATTTTGTTTCTTCAGGAAGTGGTCTGCCTGCTAGCAGATTTAATTACATTATCTCACGATGGACTCAAACTTATTAAAAACAAGTCAATGTGGAACTAAAAACATTAACATCTTTTAGCAATCCACACAGCTTTCTGTGCATAATGTATCCCAATAGTCACCTATTTATGTTCAGTGTCACTGAAACTGAGTATACCTGTACAGGATTATAAGGATGACCAACTATTTTGACTCTCTTCTCATCTCCAGTCTACACCACTTTCATTGTGTCACCTCTCCAACCAGTTCCATTACTAGAATCTATTAAAGATGAGGAAAAATACAAAAATTTGCAATTACAGGGATATCTGAATCCCTTTAGATATGCCAGGAGCAACAGATACAATGAAGGCAGTCCACTACTTCTGAATTCCTTAGAAGCACAAGTTGAGAATCTCATAAATAAATGCAGAATTATCATTTAGAATGTTCTTGTTTCTTTGTGATTGAAATACTGAACTTAGATCAGTAAATATTACTTTTCATGGGAAAAGGATATGATATAAGCAGTATTTAAAGTCATTTAAAGTTGAAAAAGAAAGTGATTAAGTATAGACAATAAACTCTTGTCCATGATCCTAGAGCAAAGCAAGATGCATCCCTTTTAAGTCTAACCCTGACTGGGTTGGGGTTTCTCTTCTCTACTTCCAATGGTGGGGGGACCCATTGTTTGCATTTGTCTTCCCCCCCCCCCCAGAGTTAAGTATAATTAACTAGTATCCTAGTGCTATTTAGCCATTTAGCCATTTTGCATAGATTAGTTTTTACAAGAGGATATTTATTTTGAAAGACAGCAAGGACAAACATTTTCCGCAACACTTAGGAGCAATTTATCCTAACTTGAAGATTGAGTCCAGTCTTATTTCAGTTTCAAGACATCAATGGTCCCTCCAACAGGGATCAGAAAATAATTCCAGAAGTTGTGTTCTTGTCATTACT
Source organism: Macrotis lagotis (assembly GCF_037893015.1). Taxonomy (NCBI): domain Eukaryota; kingdom Metazoa; phylum Chordata; class Mammalia; order Peramelemorphia; family Peramelidae; genus Macrotis; species Macrotis lagotis. Next base: position 275,768,732 of record NC_133666.1, read on the forward strand.
GTTTAGAGTATTATGAAATCCAGTATTACTCCAGGACAATAGAACAGCCAGTGACTTGTTCTCCTGAGTTTTTGAAACTTATAACACTGGAATCTCCAATTCCTTCACCTAAAAAAAAAATTTTTAAAGGATAAATGGAGGGGCAAAAGGTCTAAGATCTATTTCCACAGGGAGTATAAGGTCTTTTCCCCTTCGGTATTATATCTTAACAATTGCTGGAAAACAGAATAAAAGATGTTATAAAATATATATTACAAAAAGAGGTGATGAGTGGTCAAGGAAAGCATCAAATCAAGAGAGAGCAAAGGATGGGGTGGCTAGGTGGTACAGTGGATAGAGCCCTGGCCCTGGAGTCAGGTGTATCTGAGTTCAAATCCGACCTCAGACACTTAATAATTATCTAGCTGTATGGCCTTGGGCAAGCCACTTAACCTAATTGCCTTGCAAAAACCTGAAAAAATAAGAGAGAGAGAGAGAGAGAGAGAGAGAGAGAGAGAGAGAGAGAGCAAAGGGCCAATGAACTCATCAGAAAACACATCAATCAAAAAGGCGTATCCAAATCACATAATTAACAGACCAGGATTAGTTACAGATTGTCCATGCATGCTCAAGTCTCTTCAAGGAACTGTCTCCCAGTTTCTTCATGTAGGCAACTCTCATCTGAAGCATCCTGTAAATGTGAGCATCATTATTACATAAGTGATAATGTTTTACAGCCAGATTTGTTCATATTTCCTATTTTGATCATTCTTTGACTTCTGAAAGCTGAAATCAATATAACATTCTGGAGAGAGTCATCAGACAGGAAATGTTGACTTAATATGTTTCAGAAACTTACTAGTTATGTTACCCTGGGCAAGTCATTTAAACTTTGTGAAAACTATTTTACCTCTGAATATATTTTCATTCCCAGCAATCAAATTCCAAAAAAAGATATACAAAAACTATGACATAAGAAATACTGAGGAACTTTAAAAAAATTCTATACACAACAAAGTATTTAAAATGGGTTAATTTTGACTTTGTGAACCTCCTCATTTGCTATGAAAAGCTTTTTACTTCACCTATCTATGGAGAGAGACCTTATTTCTATAGTTTCTGTGGAATATTTCTCAATTTTGATTTCTACTATTGACTGAAGAATTTGTTTCAGGTTGCAGAAGAGAGTGATAAAATCCAACAATCAACAGTTTCCTTGGGGGCATAAAAGCCAGCTGCCATTTTTGTCCCTTCTGAATTTCTTTCTTTTCACTGTCTAGTTTCTTCCTTACCCCTATAATCATCTCTAATCTCTCCTTCTGTCTGGGGAGGAATTTTTGAACTTTCTTAACAATGAAGCAGCTAAGTTTGAAATGGACTGTTCAGTACATCAGTTCCGACTTTTTCAGTAAATGCTCAGCAGAGAATTAGACCCCACAAAAATGATTCTAAAATTACTGGCAAGCTATAAGACTTGAAAAATTATGGATTTTTTTCTTTTTGGTTTCTCAATTAAAAATTCTGCCAAAAATGTACCCATCACTATTCCAGTTGAGATGGCACCCCATTCTTCATTGCTTACTCTATGATTTTGGGCACAGATTAATGGGAAACACTGGATAATTTGTCAGGCAACTCTTCTCATTTTTATGTTATGATTAATTGCAAGAAGGAAACAAAATTCCAACATTTGCTACTTAAAATAACCCCAAATATCAAGAGAGGACTTTAGGAATCAAACAATTGAAAAAGCCTACCATATAAGTGACTAATAAACTCTTATTGACTTGAGTTGAAGGATTGCTCAGAATTTCTTGATTACCGAGAAAAGAATACCTAGGAAGACTTCAAATAACTATGTGTCAGACACTTTGCTAAGGGTTGGTGACACTTTGCTAAGGGTTGGTGATGCAAATTAAGATATTTCAAGAACCTCATATTCTAATGTTGAAAACTCTTAAAGAATGTATTCCTGCTTCAAAAGTGATTCGATTAAACAAGAATTGTTTTTCAATATGTAATTATGTACAGAACCACAGAATTTGAGACCTGAAAGATTGATTATTTAGTCTAAACCATACAAGGAATTCCCAATGTAAACTACTTAACAAGTTGTCATCTACCTTCTACTTTGAAGGTTTTCACAGGGGGTAACCCACCACTATTTCAGGGAATTTTACACTTTGAGAGAATCTAATTATGAGGTTTTGTTGGTTCCCCCCTCCCTACCTCAAGTTTAACATGGTCAGTTTGCAATTAATACCCACTACTCCAGGTTATGTCCACTGGGTCCAATAGGGAGATACTTATCTTTCATGTGATAGACCTTTACATACTTGAAGTTAGCTAAAATGTCTATCTTGAGCATTCTTTTCTCTTAAGTTAAATATTCCCACTCCTTCAAACAAACCTCATATGACATGAACTCAAGACCATTTTGCTATCATAAAAGGTTGGTTTTATTTGTTCTTTATCTCTCTAATTACCTATAGGTCCTTTCCCTTTTTGATTTCTGTGGAATATAAAACTGAAAGGGGTATCAATGAGTCAAAAGGAATGTTCATTTTAAAAACAAAATTTTGAGCAAGATTCTGAATTGCTTTCCAGAATGGCAGGAACAATTGATAACTCCATATTGATATAATTACTTTCCCATGGGCCCTTTAGCATTTATCATTTGTCAATTTTTTTTCCTTTTTTTGGTCAGCATAGTCAAAGTAATACACTGAGTAGGGACTATCTTTTGTCTCTCTGTTTTTGGAGTTTAGCAAAGTGCTTGGGATATAATAGGCATTTAATAAGTGTTATTAGTTGACTGATAAGTAGAACTTGAGTTTTTTAAATTGCATTTTTCTATTATTAATGATTTAGGACATTTTGTCATTTATTTTTATGATTTTTCCTGATATGGACCCTAAATCAGATTCTCTATAATCTCTCTCCATTGGTCCTAGTACATTCCTCTTAGGGTTGGGTACAATAGGTTTTCTCATCTTTGTAATGTCTCTCTGTTTTAATGCAGAAATCAATAAAGGTATTAGTTAATTGTTTCAGTATAGATTTTGAGGTATTATCATTCCCCTTTGTTTTTTTTTTTCCTCTTATTCATATTGATGAATTGGGATAGAGAAAGTCACTAATCTCAACTGTGCCTCTACTGTAGTAAAGCAATACTTCTCTTACCTAAGCAATAAGCTATTTTGGTTTCAACAATTCTCTCTTCTCTTCAAGCCTCTCCCAATATCACTTTCTTTACTCTCTCAGATCAGGACCTTATTTCACAGTTCACTAGAAAAAAAATGAAGACATTTACTATGAATTCTCTCATCTACTCTTCTCATTTTTTCATATTTAGGTAATAATATCCATCTTTATCCAGGCCCAGATGAAGAGGCAGTCCTTTAATCTTATCTTGCAGATTGTACTGATCACAATAACCCTGCCCATTGCTCCGACTTTCACTCTTTCTAATCTACTAACCTAGTCTCAAGATCCAAGAAAGAGAGAAATGGGAAGAAATAAAAAAAGAAAACCTTCAGTATATATACTGTCATATAATTAGCTATAATCCAATTTTTCTTCTCTTCTCAGTTAGATTTTATGAAAAGCAATGTACAGATAGTTTTCCTATTTCTTCTTCTCTCATTCTCTTCCACAGTGTTACCTGGCTTCTAATTTCACCATTCAACTGAAACTACTGACTCCAAAGTTATAAGTATTCTGCTAAATCTAATTCCATTCCTAACCTATCTATAACATTTGTTTTTCAGAGATGGAGAAGTCTTATTCACATACAATAAGGAAATTCTAAAGCAAAAGTAATCATATAATGATACCAAGTAGTTGAGTGCTTAGTGTGCACTTGCCTGGCCTTCACAAGGGTTTCTTGTTAGCTATTTGGTATTTTGTTAGCTATTTGGTATTTTATCTTCATGGAACCTGATTGGAATCAAGTGGGGCATTTTATTTTCTATAGTCTCTTTCTTCCCCTCTCCACTGCTCTTTCCTTGGTCCTTTAAACTACTTGCCACTGAACTGCTGGAAAAAGCATCTGACAGCCTCTGATTTGGTGCCTAGAAAGAGGGAAGAGATGCTACCTCCCTTTCAAAAGATGTCAAAAGGAAAGAAGATGCAAACAGTAGATGGAGCCTTGACAAATATTGGCTTGTGTTAGGAGTCTATGCTGTTATAGGGATGGGCCCTCTTGGAAGAAGGTCAACTTCACCAACACTCAGAAGCTCAGAAATTCATACTTAAACTTCCAGACTAGTTCCTCCAGGCAATATTAATCATTTTGATCATCATCTCCTACTGGTTAGTCTCTGAGGTTTTTTGTTTATTTTGTTTTTACAAGGCAATGGGGTTAAGTGACTTGCCCAAGGTCACACCACTAAGTAAATATTAAGTGTCTGAGACTGGATTTGAACACAGGTCCTCCTGACTCCAGGGCCAGTGCTCTATCCATTAGTCCCCTACTGTCTTGAGTTTTTATGGCACTCCTTACTTTTGGTTCTCCTCCTACTCATCTGACTACTCTGCAGATTCTCTTATTGATCTTTTTCCATATCAAACTAATTATAGGCATCTCACAAGGCTATGTCCTGAGCTGTCTTTTCTTTTCCCTCTATCTTCTCTTACTTGGAAATCTCATCAGTTCTTAAAAGTTTAGAAGATGATCATGTTTATCAGTGACTTCCAGAAATATATAACTAATCCTAGGTTCTCCTTTGAGAGAGTTGCCAATGATTCCAATATTGTCAACATACTGGACAATTCAAACTAGATATCCTAAGCATCTTCATCTCACGATGTCTGAAATAAAGAGTCATAAATTTCTCCTCCAATCCTAAATCTCTTATCATTATCAACTGTATCATCAGGATTCAAAACCTCAGCATCATCCTTGACTCTTTCCTCCCTCCTTACATATCCAGTCAATTGCCAAATATTTTTATTCATTCATTATTTATGTACCATTACTACCATTTACATAGCACCAGATCTAATTAGGCCCTTAACATTTTGCATAGACTAGTACAATATTTATCTAATTAGAATCCTAATCTTATCTCTTCTTATTGCAATCTCTACTTAACTCAATTGGAAAATGATAACCATGTCATTCTCCTACTTTCCAGTCAATAAACTACAGTGGTTCCTACTTCCATGATCATTTATAAACTCCTCTGCTTATTACCTTCTGGACCAAATGCAAAATCTTCTGATTGGCTTATTTAACTACCTTTTCAGTTTTTTTTAATCACCTTATTCCCATTGCCCTAATTCCCAAGAGTTGTCTAATTTAGTGACACTTGCTTGCTTACTCTTCCATTCATAAGATACTCTGTTTTCCAAATCTGACCAATTTTACTTGCTGTTTCCCTTGTTTGGAACTCTCTCCTTCCTCAAATGGGCTTCTTATGCTCAATATTTTTTTTTCAACAGAAGTCTCATCTTCTGCAAGAAGCCTTTCTAGATCCCCCTTACTGTTAATACTTTCCCTCTATTATCTTCAATTTCCCCCTTATTTGTACATTACTGTTTGCATATTGTCACCACTCCTAAGCTCCTTGAAAGCAGGATTGTTTTTGCCTCTCTTTGTATATCTAGCACATAGCAGGGTGTCTGACACATAATATTCAGTTAATAAGTTCGAATTATCTGATTGACTTTCTCTTTTAGACATTTAAAAGTCTTAACAATATGGTCCCTTCCTATCTTTATAATCTTGTTACACCTCAGTACTTCTTTCTATGAACTCTCCAGTAAAGCCATACTGGTCTATTTGCTAATAATGCTCCATCTCCCATGTCTTTAAATTGTCATTTGTTCTTCCCCACATCTAGAATGCCTTCCATTCTTCCTTCTGACTCCTTGAATTCTTGGATTCCTTCAAGAATCACTTCAAAAGGAAAATGTTCGATGTTGGAGAGGATGTGGGAAAATTGAGACATGAATACACTATTGGTAGAATTGTGAACTGATCCAGCCATTCTGGAGAGCAATGGAACTATGTACAAAGAGCAATCAAACTGTGCAGCATTCCTTTTGATTCAGAAATACCACTACTGGGTCTGTATCCTAAAGAAATCATAATAAATGGAAAAAGAACCACATGCACAAAAATATTTGAAGCAGTTTTTTTTGTTGTTGTTGTTCTGACAAAGATTAGTCATTGAAGAAATATCCATCATTTGGGAAGTGAATGAACAAGTTGTAGTATATGAATGTAATAGAATACAATAGTACTATAAGAAATGGTCATCAGGCAGATTTAAGAAAAACCTGGAAAGATTTATAAGAACTGATGCAAAATGCAAAATAAAATTAACATAATCAGAGAACATTGGTATGCAATAATAGTGACATCATGTCATGATCAACTGTGATTAACTTAGCTCATCTTGGCAATATAGTCATTAAAGACAATTCCAAAAGACTCATGGTGAAAAGTTCTATTGCCTTCCAAAGGAAGAACTGATGTAGTCTGAATGCAGTTTGAAGCAAAATCTTTTCATTTTCTTATTTTTTTTAGGTTTCTTTTTTTCCCTTTTGTAAGAGGGATTTGGTTTGCAAGCTTGTTTTTTCTTTTACAACATGACTAATAATGGAATTAGGTTTTACATGATTGCACAAATATAATTACTGCCTTGGGGGAATAGTAAGGATGAAAGGAGAAAATTTGGAACTCAACATCTTATAAAAATGATTGCTGATAATTTTCATGCAATAAAAAAACTATTAAAATGAACTCACTACAAAATGTCATCTTTTGGGGGAGGACTTTTAACTTAGCTTGGCTTAGTTCCTTAGTTATTAGTGTCTTTCCTTCTAGGAATAATATATCTACTTTGTATGTACATTTTTTTGACTAGAGTTTAATTTTTTACTTTTAATATTTCCCCCAAATTATATGTAGAAACAATTCTTAACTTTTTTTAAAATTTTGAGTTCCAAAATCTATTTATCCCTTCCGTCAACCCTCCCTTAGATGGTAAGCAATCTGGTATAGATTCTATATGTAAAATCATATAGCACATTTCCATGTTAGTAATTTTATGAAAGAAAAACTCAAAAGAAAAAGAAAGGAAGGAAGAAGGAAAGAAAAAAGAAGAGAAAGGGAGGGAAAAAAGAGAATACTATGGCTTATACTCAGATGTCATCAGTTCTTTATCTGAAGGTGGTTAGCATTTTTCAACATGAATCTTTGGGAATTGTTTGGATCATTAAGGATAGCTAAGGGACGGATAGGTGGTGCAGTGGATAGAGCACCGGCCCTGGAGTCAGAAGTACCTGAGTTCAAATCTGGACTCAGACACTTAATAATTACCTAGCTGTGTGGCCTTGGGCAAGTCACTTAACACCATTGCCTTGCAAAAACCTTTAAAAAAAAGAATTCAAAGTTGTTCATCATACAATATTGCTGTTTCCAGTGTACTCCTGGTTCTCCTGATTCTACTTGCTCCATTCTGAATCAATTCATGTAAGTCTGTCCAGATTTTTCTGAAATTGTTCTGTTCATCATTTTTATAGCACAATAATATTCCATTATAATCATATGCTGCAACTTCCTCAGTTGTTTCCCAATTTATGGCCAATGCTGCCCAATTTCTTTTACAATACAAACATTGTGCTGAAACCTAAACAAGGAAGAACAAAAACTGAGAAAGAAAACTATAATTTCCCTTTTGAATACTGATGCATAAATTTAAATAAAATATCAGTAATGTGATTACAGTATATATACAGCATGAAATATGACTAGATGGGATATATACCAGAGCTGGTCAATATTAGAAAAACTATCAGCATAAGTAGCTATATTGATAACAACACCAACAGAAGGCACATGATTATCTCAGTAAGTGCAGAAATAGCTTTCAACAAAATACAACACCAACACCCATCTCCCATCAAAACACTAGGAAGCACAGGAATAAAAGAAGCTTTCCTTAAAATGAAAAGTAATATTCACCAAAAACCATTAGCATCATTTATTTTATCTGAAATGGGAATGAGCTAGACACCTTCTTAATAAGATCAGGGTTGATGCAAGGATGCCCATGATCACTGTTATTCAATATTGTAATAGATATAGCTATAGTAATGAGAAGAAAAGTAAATTGAAGGAATTAAAATAGGCAATGAGAAATCAAAATTAGTACTTCTTGCAGATGATATCATGGAATTCTGTGAGAATCGCATAGAATCAACTAAAAAATTAATTTAAATGATTAGTAAATTTAGTCAAGTTGCAAGATATGAAATAAACATATCAATATTTCTTTATATTATCCACAAAGTCCAGCAGTAAGAGACAGAGAAATTCCTTTTAAAGTAACTGTAGACCAATAACATAATTATGATATCATATAATATGATATGATATGATATGATATGATATATGATATGATAGAATAGAACAGAAATAATAAGCATAATTAATATACTTGGGAGTCTTCTTTATAAGAAAAAAATTCAATTAAATATAAATTCAATGACAAAAACACTTCACAAAAATCAGATCTAAACAATTAAAATTAATTGTTCATGGATAGGTTGAGTAGTATAAAATGATAATTTTACCTAATTTAATTTATATATTAAATGCTATAGAACAAATTACCAAAAGTTATTGTATAGAGTTAGATAAAATTCATTTGGTAGAACAAAAGGCCAAGAACATCAAGGGGAACCAGTGTGGGGGGGGGGAGGGCGGGGCCGGGGGGAAGTGAAGTTACTCTATATGTACAAACAACAAATTATATCATAAAGTTGCAATCATCAAAACAATCTGGTACCAGCTAAGAAACAAAGCAGTGGTTCATTCAAACAGATTACATAAAAAAATATACTGTAGTAAATGAGCACACTAATGTAATGTTTGACAAATGGAAAGATCTAAAATTTTGGAACAAAAATTCATTATTCAATAAAAATTGCTGGGGAAATTTGAAACAATAGGGCGGAAAGTAGGTATAGACCAATATCTCACATTGTATATACAAAGATAAGTCAAAAATAAGGTCAGTAAAGAGTGATACCTTAAATAAATTAAAATATGGAATAATTTATCTGTATGATCTATTGATAAGAGAAGAATTTGTGACCCTAAATGTAATAAAAATGCAAATTGGCTAATTTTGATTTTAAATAATCAAAAAGGTTTTGCATAAACCAAACCAATATAACCAAAGGAAAGCAGAAATATGATGATGAATTTTTATATCAAGTATTTCTGATAAAGCTCTCATTTCTCAAAATATCTATATATTTGATGCTTATATTTTATTAAACATATTAATCTTAATTTTAATATATATAATTTCATAAAAATTTTATGAATAAAATTCACTCCACAATTTAAAAATGGTCAAAGGATATGAACATGCAGTTTTCTAAGAAAGAAATCAAAGCTCACTCATCACATGAAAAAAAGTGCTCTAAATCACTATGGATTAGAGACATGCAAATAAAAGAAACTGAAGTACCCCTTATACCTCACACAATCAGATTGGCTAATATGTCAGAAAAGAAAAATGATAAATATTGGAGGGGATGTCGGTAAACTAGGACACTAATGTACTGTAGGTGAACTTGTGAACTGATCCAGTCATTCTGGAGAGCAATTTGGAAGTATGCCAAAAGGGCAATGTAACTGTGCATTCCCTCTGATCCAGCAATATTACTATTAGGTCTGAATCCAAAGAGATCAAGAAAAAGGAAAAGAACCTATTTGTACAAGAATATTTATAGCAGTTTTTTGTAGTGACTAAGAATTGGAAATTGTATACATTTCATAAAACTTATTCTGCCTATACTGCCTGTAGAAATAGAATGCAAGATTTTTGAAAATTGAGATTGTTGTTACTGGAGTTTTTCCCCTATCTCCTAAATTTAGCACATAGTAGGAAATTAACTTATAGAAGCAGATATGTCATCTAGACTAGGCAAAAATGAAGGTGACCCTAAGCCCAAGAAGAGGAGTCAATCAAGAAAAACAAATAACTAACAAGACTCACTTGTAGGCATTGGTAGTAGATTATGATTGGTTAAATTGACCACTTTGAACTTTCTGACTTCCCTTGTGTTGTTTGATTCTAAAAGTCTTTTAAATTCAAAACCAACCAACCAACCAACCAACAGTATCTGTTTTTCAGAGCACCGAAGGTAAAGGTCAGTATCTTTTCATATAAGTCAAAGTTTAGTTAGAAAAGACACACAAATAATTGTTAATGGTAGCTGGAACTTTTTAGAAGCCATTGACAACTCAAGTTTGGGAATTTGTTTATGGAAAAGAAGGGCAAGCTCTGGGGAGAAACCCTAGTAAATGAGGACAGATGGAGGGAAAAAACCCCAGTGATATCAAAACTAGTACCTCCCAGAGTCTGCTGAGGACTTTATACAACTCTGAAGTCTGTTTTATAACAGATAAAAGATAATCTCATCTCCCCAGGAACTCTTTATCCAAGAGCTTGAGATCAGTGAGCAATCATTTCTCTCACATTGCATTTTATAAGCCAATGGGCACAATGAAAAGTATATTCTCTTAAGATTTCCAAGAGATATGGGAAGAAAAATGAATGAAGAGGATAGTTAGTGATGATTTTTCTTTACAAGACTTTGGTCTATTTTCCTTTTCACTTTGTTCTATACAGAATGGGCTATATATTCACATATGGTCTATGAGCATCATGAGAAATTACAATTTCCTGAGAAAGTAGAATATTGTTAAGGGATGGGGTTTCCAAGACAAACAACAGATTTCATATTTTAATATTTGAAAAAGTTTCATTTTTTTCTCCTACAATAATTTTAAAATGTCTTTTCTGAACCAAGCACATGAGAGACCAAGTGAGTGAGTGAATAGAAGATGGTTATCAATGACCTAGGTATTTTCAAGTTTGAGTGCTCTCCAGTGGCCAGTGGGGAACACTGCAGTCTGCTACAAGATGGACTATGCCAAAGGCTTAAGCTAGAGTGATTTAAGAGGCCAACTCTGGAAGATTAAATATAATGTCACCTGATGGCTAACTCAAATATTTCACTCTGAACTAATTGAATCCTCCCTGGCTGGAAGGTAGATTTAAAAGTCATATGGTTCCATTCTATAAATTAAGGCATAAGGCAACTGTCATTTCTAAAATAGGATCAAGAGCAAACAGCACTTGAAGTTATCTCTCTTATTTTCATATTTACAGAATATGCTTTTCAAAGATAAGACTAACATCTTATTATGTCATCATAAAGTTCTAAAATATTTTAATGAATACAAAAGCAAACCAGTAAATGACTACAAATATGTTGGTGTTTCTGCCAAGTATCCTAAATATGTTTACCTAAAAAGACTATTTTATAGAGAACTCTCATAAGGGAGGAACTCATATGATAATCAGAAGAACTAGTACAAGGACATTCTCAAGGTTTTGCTGAAAAACTGTAATATAGATTGTAAGACATGGAAGACATTTGCACAGGACTTCCCACATCCAAGAAGGGGCTGTGCTCTATGAGCAAAGTAGAATCACAGCACCACAAAGGAAATGTGAAATGCATACAAATCTAGAGAAAACTCCATCTCAGATGTTTATTTGGACTATTTATGCCTTACCTGTGGTAGAATCTTCCAAGTTTGGATTATTCCAATTATAATTGGAAACACTGTTTCTTGACCCCAATATCATGATGCCATCGATCCTCTTTGAGTATGAAGAATGAACAACACTGACAAAGAAGAAGAAAAAGAAATACTTGGAGAAACTTTAGAGTATAACTTTTACAAGGATACTGTTCTGCCAATAAAGTTAAGTTATTGCTTGGATATATGTTATGGAAAAATCAACTCATAGAAAGCTCTTCATTTGTTCAATTCTCTTGAAATTGGTACCACTCTTATACTGGCATAACTACACCCAGTATAGTTTATAAGTCAGTTTATAATACAGAAGCATCTGGCTAACCTTTAAAGTTCTTTCCATTAACACTGGTCATTGGCATAGACCTTTGTGGAATGCCATGAAACTTTTCCATTGAAGTTTAAGGAGAAAAATAAGTCAAAAAATGTTATTGGCTCCATGATGTAAATGAGGTCTTTATTCTTGCATAAGCGCTTTCATTTCAGTATAAGAGAATGAGAACATTGACTCTTTTTATAAAACCACATTAAATTTTATTATTACATTAAAGAAGCATAATCTTCCCACCCCCTTCTCACTTAGATGCTATTCAATGACAGTATTATCTCAGTCATTACACTCTCTACTTAATACTTTGTTTTTAAATGTAACCTTGTGATTTTGTAATGCAGGATTACAAATGAAAATTTAGACAGATTTTTTTAAAAACTCAAAGCACCAGGTTTATGTCACTTGCTTCATTTCATATATTGCTAGATCATACCTAAGCTTTCATATAGTTCTTTTCAAAATAAGCAATTATTCATAATCATAGTGTCACAGATTTACAACTGGAAGAAATGATCTAAATCAGTCCCCTTATTTGATATCTAAGAAAGCTAGGTCTCAGAGAAGTTAACTCAGAGAAGATTATAAAGACAGTACAGAGTTTAAATTCACACTCACATCTCCTGATGCCAACTATAGTGTTCCATTGTATTTTAGTTCTAGCACAACTATGTTGTTTAAGACTGTGACTTCTGACAAATTATTTAATCTCCCTGAACTTCAGTTTCCTCATCTATAAACTGAGGATAATGAGAGCTGAACTATCTGGAATATAGAGAAGACCAAATTAGAAAATGTATCTCAAAAGATAGAAGTATAAATTATTACATCTACAGATTTCATTATTATTATTTTATTGCCAAGATATAATCATTCATCATTTCATAAATTCATCAAAGTTAATCTGTTTTTTTTATTTTTCTGCATACCCAGAACCTATATAGGACTTCACCTAATAGTAGTCACTTAATAATGTTTTCTAATAAATTGTAAATTTTTCTTTTCTGAGATTACAGATAATTTGATTACGGTTTTTATCATAATTTTATATATCACATTAAAAAGCTGACAGAAAAACAGTAAGAAATGCATAAGAAATCCTAAAATAAAAAAGTTATTTTCCTTATTAATATTGCTATTCATAAACAAATTAAAAATTTTTAGACTAGAATACAATCTAGCTAAAAGATTTGATAAATGTATTAAAAATATCCATTCCAATAGTACTTTATCCCAGAGATAGAGACTGCTGCTTTAATTTAACACATTCACACACATATACATATATGATTGAGCTTTTAGTATGTGCTAAGCATTACATTCAGCACTGAGGGGAGAGACTATATCTAATATCCAGAAGAAGCAGTTCTGAAAAATACATGCTGTTGCTAACAAAAGTGACCAGAAGAGGGAGTGTAAGTAGATAAGTGTAAATTCATCACCATTTTTTGAAACAAACACAAAATAGCTCAACCTGTGTCTTGCCTCTGAGTCAGATGACCCTAAAAATCAAAACTGAAGTTGTTACCAATTGATGGTGACTCAGAAAAGGAGAAATTCATAACCCCTATATTATAATCCCTTTCAGCAGACTTTGTTGACTCATTTGTTGACAGTCTGCAAAATTTATAATCCTCTTTTAACAGGGCATACTACTCTTTGCCTAGCATTTTGCCAGGGATGAAAATCTATTGGAATAACTTTGAAATGACAGAAAAAAATGTAATTCCCTGGATTTTTGTGGTTCTGAACCTTTGTAAAGAGTATTAAAATCCTTTAGACCATCCCATGTCGAAATGAATTACTAGATGATAAGACAGTCACATACAGTTTGGACATATTTTAAAGGCACTTGGAAGCATAGCTTGAGATTGAGTAACATATTTGTTATCCACTGGTAAACAACAAATTTAGACTGACAGAATAACCTGGAATACTGAGGCACCAGGTCTAACTTGCCCTGAAGAGTCAGCTCCAAAATGTGGCAGATTTCATAAGTAGTGATGAAATCTTTAAAAGATAGCCTTTCACAGTTTTTAATAACAACCAAACACTACCAACAACATTGCATTAACTTTCCAAGGACATTGTGAGATGAATGAATAAAGCATTTATTGAGTTCCTAAATATGCAAAGTACCTTGTAAGAGCCAAAGATACAAATTGGGAAAAAAAACAAACAAGACTCTCTACCTTTTTTTTTAAGTTTTTGCAAGGCAAATGGGGTTAAGTGGCTTGCCCAAGGCCACACAGCTAAGTAATTATTAAACCTCTGAGGTCAGATTTGAACTTCAGGGCCAGTGCTCTACCCACTGCACCACCCCAACTCTCTCTACTCTTAAGAAGCTCATATTCTAAATGGTGGAGACAATAAACATAAGGAATATCAGCTACAAATCATATGGAAAGGCCTCATGGTGTTAAGACATGAGTCAGGAGGGATAGTTTCAAGCCTGACTCTAACATTTTCTATATGTGTAACCTTGGTCAAGGACAAATCAGTTGACCTCTGACCCTCACTTTTCTCATCTCTCCAAAAAAAGATGATACTAACACCAGTAATGCCTACTTTACAGGATTATTGGGAGGAACAAATGAGATAATCTACATGAAATGCTTTGTAAATATTTGTTACCTAAATCAATCTAATACTGTTTATGACAGCTGTCAGTAATGAAACACAGCAGAAAAAGTGAGTTTCTTGACATTATAATCAGAGTTCTTTAAACTCTGACTCTTCTTATTAATTCCAGAGATTCTGGGAAATATTTACAGGCAAATTATCTTTTAATCCATTGCCCCTCTTTCTTCTCTATAACAGCCTTTCTGAAAAAATAGAAGTTTTAAACATATTTTCTTATAAGTAAAATATCTCTAACTTCTACTTCAGGCCTTTTGAGGGTTCAAATATGTTATATCCCCCATGTCTCTAGGTTTCATTTAGGATTCTTCAGTGAGTTGTCAAACTTCAAGTCTTCCTATCTATCTTTCTGGTCTCATTTCACATATGCTTACGTCTGCATGGAGATTTTATTTTAGATTCATATTAATCTTCTGCTGCTGCCTGAAATGTGATCTTAACCAGAGTATTAAAAGAGACAAGGAACAGTTTAAAAGATGCACAGTCTTTGTATATGCAGAAGAGCCTACATTACAACTACTGATATGACATTCTCATGAGATAATACATCAAATTTACAGTTTATAATTGATTTTCTCTAAAGATTCCATGAGTCTGATTCATCTAAAATGCTGAGATATTTTGATACCATCTCCACTGTAAAATGGCACAGCATTAAAAATGATAGCATTTTCATTTACTAAATAATTTAGAAGAAAGTTTTCATCTAATTTCTTAAAGAAGAATTCAATCAATAAACCTACAATATAACAGCATTTTCATGCAATATTTTACCACTCTTATCAAACATTTTCCTTCACAAAAACCTTATGGGACAAGTAGGATAAATAACTTATAATATCCATTTTATATACAGGGAAGGACTGAGATTCTTTCAGGTTATATGACTCACCCAAGATCATACATCTGACTATTAAGTCACCAAATCTAGAGGTTGTGGGCTAAGGGGGAAAGATCCATGGAAGAGGGCACTAGTCTATTGGGATAGGTTGCAGGATAACATTTGTAAAAGGGTATGGGAAACGGATGCTTAAAGATAGGCTTGTGGGGCAACTAGGTGGTGTAGTGGATAGAGCACTGGCCCTGGAATCAGGAGGACCTTAGTTCAAATCCAGCCTCAGAGACTTAATAATTGCCTAGCTGTGCAACCTTGGGCAAGTCACTTTAACCCCATTGTCTTAAATAAATAAAAATATAGGGTTATATTTCCTCTTCACACTGCTCTCAGAGAATTGTGGACTCAAAAATTTATTTTCTAATTCAATTTAATCCAAATAATACTCTACATCCGAATCTAGAAGAATAAAGATGGGTTCCATACTCTCCAAAGAACTGAACCTGTCTGGATAATTTTGCTAATATACTAAAATAGTTTAACATTTTACATTTTTCTCTCCCCTCATATCTCTCTCCTTTACTCAAGAAACCAAAATTCTTCCTTTTTACTCTCCCTTCCTTTGACTCACTCCTTTTTTTTTATATTTACTTCCAAGGAGTCTTCTCTCTTCCAAGAAAGTTGTTGTATTTTGGTGTTCCACTACCAGCAAGCAATATGGAGAGACCATATCCTTTTCCTACTGCAATCTCTCTCTATATATCTGTATCTTTTTGGGTTTATCAGCATTTTCATTTGTTTTTGCATACCAATAGGGAAAAAATCAACAAAATATAAGTTATATTAGTCTCTGGTTCAATAAATGAATTTATGATATTATGGAGATATTTCTGAGAACTATTTTGAGCTCTTAATATGCAACTTAGCTCTTATAGTAAATATATACAGAACTTGAAACTCAGCAAAATTCCAGTCAAAATAGCTTCCCAGTCTGGGTTTGGATCACACTACTATTAATGCTGAAGTAAAAAAATATTTAGCAGCTGGTCAGAAGAAAAGGAACAGCTGTTTTGATGAAAATTACATTAATAACAAATACATTTAATTGGTGGGGTTGTCCTACATCACTGAAAGATTATTATGTTTTCTTCAAAACATATGCAAAAGGTAATCAAATCTTTTGTAAAAGACAAACCAGGTGCAACACATTTTATGATAAGGTTAGGGTTTTTGAAGTTGGGGGGAAGTTAAAGGAGTTTTTCTGTGATAGGAAAATTGCCTAGGGTGCTGGGGATTCTTCCAGCAAACGCTATAAACCAAGGGAAGCTATTTTACAAGTTCTCTCCTTTCAAGCCCTTGATGTCCTTAACCTGCTTCATGCTTGCCAGCATGTCATACCTCAGACTTTACCCTACTTTTTGTCTTGTCTTAAAAAGTCATTTTTTTCTGGTCATACATGAATTTATCAAATGATTTCTTTCAATCTCCAATCGCCTTCAAGGATCTTTTCCATATCATCTTTAACAAGATGGTTGCCTTGCAGCTTCTGACTTGAACGCTTGCCAAAACTGGGGAAATACACACTTCCAGTTCTTGCTTTCTTTTGGGTGCAATGATCTTGATCTTGGTCCAACTGGTTTTTCAATGATAATAAAATCTAATGCCTGTCAAATCAGGTCAAAAATTAACCTTCTTTGGTTTTACATCATGGGCCTTTCCTATATATATATATATATATATACTAAATTCTGTTATTTTGATGGGAGAGAGAACAAGAGAGATAATTTGGCCTTTCTTCCCCAGTGTCTTATGATATATTATTAAAAATTTCCATTGTTACTTTTAATGTACTATAGAGTGGCTGGGTGATGCAGTGGATAAAGCACCGGCCCTGGAGTCAGTCAGGAGTACATGAGTTCAAATCCAGTCCTAGCTGTGTGGCCTTGGGCAAGTCACTTAATGCCATTTGCCTTGCAAAAACCTATTATCTGTGTGTGTGTGTGTGTGTGTGTGTGTGTGTGTGTGTGTGTGTACGATATAAATACTTTCCCCCCTTTTTCTTCTATGGGTCTTGCACCCTGACTGCTTTCTCAGCCATTTCACAGATGTGTCAAAGGAACCCCTCTACTTCTGAGAGTGGCTCAGGTGAATGTTGGCCGCGGGGGCAGAGGCCCCTTACATAACTCATTCGCAAAGACAGGTCAACAGTGGAGGGTTGGTCTCCACCGCCCATTTCCCCCCTTCTGGTGGGCATGGAGAATGGGGCGCCGGTTCCCAGTAGCTCCGAGCCTGTCAGGGGGAAGACCTCTCCTAGGCGCATGAGGAGGATGGCGGGAGTCGGTGCAGGGGGCTCAGCCCGGGCCCAGTCCGGGGCCGGTCCTGCTGCGCACCAGCAGGGCGGGGGCCCCGGGGGTCAGCGCCTGTGCCCGTGCCGGCCGCGGCCCCTGCGCTCCCCCGCGCGCTCGCTCGCTCGCCCGCTCCGACTTCCAGCAGCCGTCCCCGCCCTGTGCGCGCGTGTGCGCGTGTGTCTGGCTGTAGCACAGAGACACTGATTCACAGAGACACTCACACCCACAGACCCACGCGCACAGGCGCCGGCGGCCCCGCGCACGCCGGCCCGGGCCCGCGGCCCCTCTCGCTGCACACGCAGACACAGCGCCCGCGCCGCGGCCATGGCAAGGGGGCGGGGGTGAGTCTTCAAGGACTGCCGCGCTCAATGTCAGGCGGGGAAGGAGTCCGGGGAAAGTGAGCGAGCAGGGCGGGAGCCGAGCGGAGGCGCCAGCAGGGGGCAGCCGGCGGCGGCCAGGCGCGCGGAGCGCGGAGCGCGGCGGCGGGGCGGCCAGGAGCGCGGCGGCGGGGCGGCCAGGAGCGCGGAGCGCGGCGGCGGGCTGGAGACAGCCAGGGGCTCGGCTCCTGCTCGGCTCGCTCCTCGGCGGCCGGAGCCCCAGCCACGCGCGGCCGCCGGCCCCGGCTCCCTCGGCCGCTCCCTTGGGCCAGCCCGGAGCGCCGCGCCCGCGCCGCCAGCATGGAGGGCGCCGGCAAGCCCAACTCCTCGTCCGGCAGCCGGGACGACGGCGGTGGCGTGTTCCCCGTGAAGCCCCCGGGCTCTGGGGCCGGGGCCGCGGCGGACAAGAGCCTGGGCAGCCCCCCGGGGGGCGGCGGCGGCGGGGGCGGCGCCAAGGAGCACGGCAACTCGGTGTGCTTCAAGGTGGACGGGGGCGGCGGCGGCGGCGGCGGCGAGGAACCCGTGGTGGGCTTCGAGGATGCCGAGGGACCCCGGCGGCAGTACGGCTTCATGCAGAGGCAGTTCACCTCCATGCTGCAGCCGGGCGTCAACAAATTCTCCCTCCGCATGTTCGGCAGCCAGAAGGCGGTGGAGAAGGAGCAGGAAAGGGTTAAAACTGCAGGTTTCTGGATTATCCACCCTTATAGTGATTTCAGGTGAGGGGGCGGGGGTCCGGGCCTTGCCCCACCTTCCCTCAAATCCGTGTCCTGGCTTTGGGGAGGGAGGCTCGCCCCCACCCCGGGGCTGGGCTGGGGGTGGGCGCGGGGTGGGGTGGGGGAGTCTGCCGCTGCCATGGCTGGGAGTGCCTCACTCCTCTTCAACTAGTTTCCAGCAAGTCTGGGATAGAGAGAGCCTTTACTTTCATCTTGCCCAACTGTCAGGGAGAGTCTCCTTCCCCCCGAGCTTATGGGGGGAGAAGCGAAAAGTACCCGCGAGTCAGAGAGGGTTCGGAGGAAGCAGGCAAAGTTTTACCTGTAGAAGGTGCACGGTGGGGAGCGGGGGCAGAGAGATGCCCGCGAGCTCCAGGGTCCCTCCACACCACCCCCCGAGGCTGCTCGCTTTGGGTGTGCTTTCTTATCTAAGGGAAATCGTGAACCCCACTTTCCATCCCCCCCCCATCCTCTTCCAGGAAGGGACTGGGTACTAAGAAAGGCCAGGGAAGCGTGGTGATGAGATGAACCTGACCCCATGCCTCTTTAGGTCCCTCTGGTCCTTCCTGCGGACCTTTATGTTTTATCCATGGTTATGTGCAACAAAGTATCTTTCCACCAACTTCCCTTAAGAGAATGTGTGATCTGCGGTAAGGAACACTTGGACTTTCCCTGACTCTAGCTTTCCAGAGAACACAAAATCCAGACCCACGCAGGGAGGTTCGGCGAGAGCCTGACAGGAAGCCTCAGGCTCAGATTAAGTTCCCCAGGCAGGGAAAGGGGGCGTTTCCAAAGTCCCCCTAGTGAGACTGAGCAACAAACACCCTTATTTGACCTTGACTACAAATCTGGCTCAACTTCAGAAATCTTGTTCTCTCTTCTCCTCAGGCTAACTTAAGAGAAACCTGGGGAAGGAAGGGAGGGAAAGGTGCGGGCTCTTAAACTCTCCTGCCAGAGTAGCATTCAAGCCAAGGACAACGCTTTCTGGTCTTGGCACTGTAGAAACGTTCACAAAGTTCGTCTGGAGATTGGCGAGCGAAGGTCGTGAAACAAGATCCTCTTATTAGTGTGCACACACCCCGGAGCCACTTAGATTAGCTTCTGGATGCACTGTTAGATTTTTCTTTTAATAATGAAAGGTGTTTTAAGAAAGAAAGAAAAAAAAACTACCTAGATCTTATGTATCTATGTCTAGATGTGCGGGAATATGGTACTAAACTTAAGTGTCAGCATTTTTTTTGGTAGAGAGGAGATTAAAAACACCTCCACTCAGATCTGTTGATTGTAAATGTACGGAGTTTGTTTTTAATAGCTAGTTTGTGGGAAGACATGTTACTGTGTTGCCTCAGCAGCTTTGTAAGCCTTTAAAAAAGAAAGCCACTTGAGCTTTGTGTGAAAAAGAAAGAATCTTAAATTTCAGCCTAAACAGGAGCTGTCCATAGTTCTGAATGGCTGTAACTAGACTATTCGGCCCAATGCCAAGCAAAACCTTAGTGTCGCCCTTGCCTTCCGAGAAATTTACAGCATCTCAGAAATTAGTAACATCTTTCATCTAAGCAGAGATATGAGCTTGTGTATAATTTTCTGGGACTGATTTTGGAAAGGACATAGAGGAGGCTGTAGAAGGGAATGTGAAGACCCATTAACCTTTAGAGTTCTCAAATTGTGTACACTAAACAAATATCCTTTGCATGTAACACAGATATATTTCTTTAGTTAAACTTGGAAATGTCCTTGCCTCAAAGAGAAAAGGATTATCGTGTTTTATTTCACAAAAAATACTGAATATGTTTGTGTCTATACATATATACACACATATAAGTGTATATATATATATATACAATCTCCCCTTACATTAAAATATACATCAATTTTTATGAATATATGTTTTTTAAAAATAGTATCAATCCAGTAGCAAGAAAAAACTATAAAACTTGAGTAATTTGTACATTTATATATAAATAATCATGTTAAAGTTTTAAAGAATAAAACTTTCAAAGGGCTAACATGTTAAGACCCAGAAAAGACTGGGAGGTATCTAAGACTAGAATGACATACCAAACTCCTGTGAATGAATAATATACTTAAAATTTGAGGGTTACCAAAGATTTTGTTTTAATATTGAGATTTTCCTTCTAATTTGTTTTGAATGTCTATTACAATAGATACCTTTCCCAGTACAACATCAGCTACAACTTTTACTGAAGTAAACAGAATATGAGTATATCTGTTACTACTCACTTTCAGAAGAATCTGCTTCTAGTTGTGGAAAGAGTTAGTGTAAGATTCTGGGTCAGGTAGTTTTCTCTTGAATAAGTGGAAAATATCATTCTTTTGGATTTGCATTAAATAAATGATCATTACTAATAAAATATCAATTAAACAATTTGATTTTGAATTATGATAATATGTCAAGTAATTGATAAGGAGAAAAATAATTGAAGATATTACTATGCAACTGTTTATTTGTTTACTTGAAATATACAAGTCATAATATTTTACTATATTCTTCCAAAATACTTTGCAACTGTCTTCCTTTTTGCCCAGCAATGGTAAATAATTTATTTTTAATCTCTTCAAAAATAATCAATACCTATGATAATACATTTAATTTTTAGAATGTTTTGTAGCACCAGTTATTTTTTAATGGAAATTGTGTATGTCCTAAATAAAAGATCAAAATGTTACATTGTAAGGCCTTCTTCTTTTTAGTATTTTACATTCCTTGGTAGTAAATACAGCTCTTAGGAAAATGAACTAATATGATTCCTTAAGTGCTTAACTTAGTACCATAAAGTAAACAATGAGAATAATGAAATTTAGCAAGTCAGTTTTCTTGCCAGTGAGATCTGATGAAGCATAAAGAGTGTAGGTTTGTATTTCTTGAGTCCCCATTTAAATGATAGATGGAGACCATGGCCCTCACTCTTAATGGACATTGCACAGTGTTTTGTGCCACGGTCCTCTAGGTTCTAGGAAGTGCCACAGAAAATTACCGTGACTATACTAAAAGAGCTGACATTGCCCATTTTGGTAGAGATTTGATCATACATCCGATGTACTTCCACCTGTGAAAAGAGGGGAGGATGTAGCTGTACACATACTGTTAAGTGGGAGTAGCTAGTTCTTTTACTTCACAGCTGTAGAATCTGAGTGCTAATGCTATGTCTGACAGGTGATCCTTTCCAACATAAAAGTAGGACAGAAGAGGCTCTACTTTTCACTCTATAAAAACAGGCAAATGATGCTGTCATGCCCATTTTCTTCCTTTCTAAATGAAAGAGAAGATGCTGATTGGGCTGCTATGATGATAACTAGATAAAAATTAGGAAATTTGTGTGATACCACAAAGCTTTATTTACAAGAAACTGACAGTTGATTAATCAGTTGAAATGTTCATTTTGTAATTGTTTTTGTACAATAGGATTTACTGTTTTTTTAAGTTCTGAATTGTTATGACAGATACCCTTACAAATCAAATGGATTAAATATTTATATGAATAAATTTGGTTTTGATGATTGCTAATTCTCTGGCAACTCTGTGATGATCACTGACATTTCTGGGATGGCCATTACTATACTTGATAGCATGTAGTTATTTTAATTTAAAAATCCTTTGACTTATATCGTGATAAATTTTGTTCTCATAAGGTAGGCAGACTGATGTCATAATTTCTTAATTCCTTCCAGTGTCTTCATTAACTAGTATGAACTCTGGTGTGAAAAGCGCATTGTATACTACATAAACACTCTAGAGGCTATGATTCACTTCCTGATGCATGTTGCCACCTTTTCTGGCACTCTGTATTGTGTCACAGCCAATCCTGTGTTAATGCTGGAATTCTCCATCACTGGTGTGTACATCAGGGAAGGGAAGTTCCACCTATATTACGCAGCTCAGTCATAAAGGGACCATTTTTTTTTTCCAGAATCCTCTCACAAGAAAACAATTCAACCTTCTGGGGTTTAAGGTCTAATTAGCCAACTGTTATATTGTCTTTGCACTGAATGCATACAGTCAATTCTCTGGAATACTTGCTTTCATTTTCTCACTATTCAGCTTGGATTTCTGAGTGTGAAAGCCTGTACAAGTTTTTGTCTTCCCAGGATTTGACTATTCCTACTAATAATTTAAACAATTGTTTTAGGTCATTGAATCTATCAATCCTACAAGAAAAATGATGGATTATGTATTTGGCTCAATTAAACTAAAATGCTCAGTGAATATAGGGCCTACATTGGTTCATAGTTAACAGATTGTTATAGTGAATCTCAAGAATATACTATATTAATTAAAACTGTTAAATGGCATACATTCTGTAACTGATTGTACTAAATGATTACACATAGTAATTTTTTTTAAAAAGTACTTTCAAAATATTTTTTCCTGGTTAAATTTTTCACCAACAGGTGTCCCTCCTTTTAAAAAATGGGGAAAATTGATTAAAGGGGGAGATGCCTCACAAGGTTACATTTGAAAGGTAGAAATTTGTCATGTAAAAATTTTTGTTTAAAAAGACTAAAATTTTAAAGTGATATTACTATACTGAAGAGTACAGAGATTATCTAGGGTAGGTCAAGGGTTCTTATTCTGGAGTCACTGAACTTTTAAAAATTGTTACTTTTATTTCATTATAATTGATTTCTTTAAAGTACTACATATTTTATTTTATGCATTTAAAAGCATTATTCTGAAAAGGACAGACTTTTGACAGACTAGGCTGTCAAAAAAATCCATACCATAAGAAAAATTAAGAACTCTTTATTTGCTCCAACCTCTTCACTGTATAGGGTGAAGAAATAGATCTGGACAGGTGAAGTATATTGGAATAATTATAATAATTCCTCTGCCTATGTTCTGTTTCTTTAGGCAAAAAAATCCATCCAACTTTTCAATCCTTATGACTTTCCTAATTCTTAGAAATATGAAATATTACCATTAAGTTTGACAAATTATAGTATTTGTAATTAAATAAATTATGACAGATTGCTAACACAAAATAAAGAGAGAGAATTGAACAGGGTCTGTAGCATTCACTCTTTATATTCTGGAATAATTAAATGGCAATATATGAATTAGGGTGGACATTATATATTTTATGAGCACTTTTAAAGGTAATTAGGAAAAACTGCATACACTAAGAAACTTAAATTAGTTTCAGTTGCACTTGACACTTGAGTTTCACTTCTAAAAATAAATTTCTTTGTGGAGATAATTTGGTTCATAGCCTACCATTAGGTGTTCTGAGATTCAGAGAAAATTTTTCATTTTCCCACTTACACTCTGGGAGCCTCTCTCTCTTGTTCTATGCAAAACTTTCTAGGCCCTACAATTTGTTTGATTATTTCCCTTTTCATTTATGTTGCCTGTAAAACAATATTCTAGTACTTTCAAGGGAAGTCTGCAATTATCTAGTACTGTTGAAGCTGAGCTATATATCTAAAAATGATACCCAGATGGAGGTTGGATTAATACAATCAAAGCAAAAAAGGTTGATCTGTTGTTTTCTGATTCATTTGGGTAATTTGGTAAATAATAAAAATAATAATGATAAAGAATATTCCATTCAGATTCACTAAATTATTATTCCATATTTTTCAGACATACTTTCTTACACATTAATCAGTTAATAGTCCTGTAGGCTTAGAACTATAAGGGATATTAAAGGTCATCAAGTCCAGCCATCTCATTTTATGGACAAGGAAACTGAGGCCCAGAGAAGATATGACATGCCCAGGTTCACACAAATAGTAAAAATGTGAGGTAAGATTTAAATTGAACTGCTTCTTAGAAATTAATTCATCAAAATGATGAAATGCAATATGTTCATAAGCATAAACTTTATGCTTATGCAGAGCTGACATTAGTAATAATGCAAAAATTTAACCTTAAAGCAGTGAGACTGTTTGACATATATGAATATTAGTCTTGTTTGTCAGTCTCAAGTCACACTTCAGTAGAATTAACTGTATGCTAAACTCAGATCAGAGTTCTAGTCCCTGAACTTCCTCAGACTAGCTTTGTGACCTTGGGGAAATTACTCATCCTCTTTAGAGTCTCAATTTGCTTATTCCGAATATAGGGATAATAATACTACCTAATTGCTTCTTACCTCATGTGACTGCTGTTAGGAAAATGGAAATAACATATCAAGCAGTTGAAGCTCCCTAGAGGAAAGACATTCGATAAATTCAAGCTGTTTGTGTAATACACAAGAAAGACAAGAGACAGATTATGTATCTTTGAGAAATGTAAATGCCTTGTGAACAATGACAAAAAATTCACAGGATAACATTAACAACTCTTGTCCAAGAAGAGGCTGGTCTTGAAGGTTCAAGCAAAATAAATTCAGAATTCTGAAATTTGACATAATGCATTAAAAAAAAATCTGGGTAAATCTATATACATAGTGGCAGGAAAAAATACTTATCATCTGATAATCATCTATATGACATCATTTTCCTTCAATTCAACAAACATTTCTTAACTCCCTATTGTGTTTTAGGCACTATGCCAGGAATTCAAGATAAAAAGATAAAAGACTCAAGACCTTGAGGAGTTAGAATCTAGAGGCAGCCAAGTAGAGTAGATAGAATACTGCCCTGACATCAGGATGAACTCCTTAGTTTTACATTTTTTTCTCAAATGTTTATAAGTTTTATAACCTGAGTAAATGCTTCATCTGCTAAACAGATAATACAGAGGCTCCAATTAAGGCAAATAAAGAATTTTTCTAAAGTGAGGGATTTGTATCACATATTTCCATTACATTTGGATCAAATACCATAGTTTATAATAAGAGTTTGAATACTTAAACCACTTCAAGGAATCCATTGTTCTCACTAATGAGGACTTAACTAAAATAGGA
Organism: Macrotis lagotis; assembly: GCF_037893015.1. Classification (NCBI taxonomy): domain Eukaryota; kingdom Metazoa; phylum Chordata; class Mammalia; order Peramelemorphia; family Peramelidae; genus Macrotis; species Macrotis lagotis. The sequence continues at coordinate 275,794,453 of NC_133666.1, forward strand.
TATTTGTGAGGAACAACCATAATAAAATATATAAAGTATTTTTTAATGTTTAGCAAAAGGAAAAAAAAACTAGTATAATGAACAGAAACCTTATCTATAGTTTAAAGTACTCATGTACTGGGCTTTCCATGCCACATAAAATGGAACATTAATCCAGCTTGTTCATTATATACATTTGAATTTCTTCTTATTAGTCCATCCACAAAATGTATGATAGTCTTTATTCTTATTTTTGAAATATTAAATATTAAACTTTCACAAGTCATCTTAAACAAAATTGTTAATTCTAATTTAATCTTATTGTTTAAGAACATCCTTGAGGTTGGCCACAAAGTAATATTTCTTTTTTGTCATAGCATTTCTCTAAGACAGTTTAAAGCATCATAGAGAAGTTGTGACCTGAATTGATGAAAGTTGGATTTGCCTTGATGAAATCACAGTTTCTTGGAACATTGAAGTACATATTAATCTAGAAATTTTATTATTTTCTGTTCTCATTCCTTTGTTTCAGCAAGTTATATTTTAATTTATCTACATAGTCTAAAAGAGATAATATTTCCAAGTAAGCTAAAACCACCATCAAGGACCCTTCTAAGTATCCTTTGTTTACTCAAAACTTATTAATTTATCAGATTATATTATGTAATTCATATATTGTATAATTTTAAATAGCACATTTCAAGCAGATGAATTGACTTTCTCCCTATTAGTCTGGGGGTTCACATGGTTGAAGGGAAAGTGCCTTGGAAATGGATTTAGGGAATCTGAAATCCTGGTATCAGTTCCTTCCCTTACTAGCTAGGTTTATCTTAGAAAAATAACGTGGTTGCTCTTTTTTTCTTAGTAAAATTGGAATACTCATGAAACTAACTCACATTCCTAATGAAATAGTTAATAGGAAAGCACCTTATAAATGCTAATTTGATGTGCATAGTAGTAAATACTCTGCAGTATTTGAAACAATCATTTTAAGATCTTATCCAAATTTAGGAATTTATGAAAATTCAACATGATGGTTTGCAGTATAGTGTGGAATAGATATCATGTTATCTTTGGTGGGAATTTTTGTTCAGGTTCTTTAAAAACTGAAATGACTGACTAAATATGATGTTTATGGAGTTTGGAGAGATCTAAAGAGAAACATTAAATTATAAGGAATAGATCCAATAGGAACTTGTAACTAAGGACTGAATATTTCTTAACTAAGTTGCTCAATGAATAAAGGACAAATATCAGAGAGAATTCATTGACTAGTTAATTCATATTTTTGGCTAACTACTGTGTTCAAGATATGGTATGACAAAGGTAAATAAGAAATGATATTACAGATTTTACAATCTACTAAGAAGAGTTCATAGCCCAATTTTGAAAAATCCTGTCTCTTAATTATTTTGACTCTGCTAATCGTAGGAGGAAATAACTCATTTGGGCAGCTAGGTGGCACAGTGGATCAAACACTAGCCCTGGTGTCTGGAAAACCTGAGTTCAAATTCAACTTCAGACACTAGCTCTGAGATACTGGGCAAGTCATTTCATCTGTAAAATGAGATAGAGAAGAAAAATGGCAAACCAGTCCAATATCTTTACCAAGAAAACCCTGAATGGGGTCATGAAGAGTTGGAGATGACTGAAAAATTACAAATTTCTTGTTTGGAATTCAGACAAAATGATTTGAAGGAAGGTCTGAAGTATATAATAACTTGTTCTTATGACCTTAGACATTTATTCACTAGGATAAGCTTTGCACAATTCTTCATTGTTTCAATGCATCTCAGGTTTTATTGATTTGTCTTTTTTGATGAGTGGCATAACTTAGGCCCATCCATTCCCTATATTCCTGTTCAATACAAATTCTCCATAGAGGGTTCACCTAATCTGCTGATAGTCTTCCTTAAGATATCTTGATATTTTGAGGATAGCAATGAAATATTTCCCAACAAAGAACCCTTACTCTAACCTTACATTCTTTTCTGATTAAAATATTTCTGTAATAGCATCCTTTATACCACTTATCTCGCATAATCCTTCATTGGTAATGTGTTACAATTTACTAATGATTAAAGAATTACATAATGCAGAATGATTTTACTATAGCATCTAAATTGATATGTCTTATTAGTTTTTGGATTTGAAAACAAAAGATCCAATTAAATGGCATTGTTTTACAGAGGTTAAGTAATTTGTCAATAATCATGGAGTTTCTTAATGGATTCCTAATTCAAGTCCTTTTTTTCTGTATTATTCTATTATATGATCATGTTTTGGTCCATTATATATATATAGCTATTGGGCCTAGAAGGGAAGGGTAAAATCATTCAATTTAGGCATTTGGCAGCAAATCATAAAAACAAAATTGATATTTCTCCTTGGACTATCATGCTGGAATTGTCTTTAAATAAACACCTTTATTTGGAGGATGGACAGTTCAAAATTACTACACATGCAAATTGTTAATATTTAAATTTCCATAAGTAGAAATTTATTATTTGCATCTCATAAAATTAGAATTCCTCTGAGATGAATATTTTAAGTTGTTATCATTCACCTATTTTAAGGTAAATGAGTTGATAGGTATCAGACATAGCAAAATACTGGAGAATTGCCTAAGAAGGGTAAATGAATACCATTGAGGGAGAAAGAAAAAGTGAATATTTCACAATTTTTTCAGGGGCTAACTGGCTATTTGTAAAAAATTATAGCACAATATAATACTATTTCTTTTACTTTTTTTTTTAGGTTTTTGCAAGGCAAACGGGGTTAAGTGGCTTGCCCATGGCCACACAGCTAGGTAATTATTAAGTGTCTGAGACCAGATTTGAACCCAGGTACTCCTGACTCCTAGGCCATTGCTTTATCTACTATGCCACCTAGCCGCCCCTAATATAATACTATTTCAATAGGCATTGGCTTCTGAATCATAGGAAGAATATTTTTATAAAAGGAGAGTCCTTTATAAAAAGAGAGTCCTTTGCATCTAAAACTAATGATAAGAAGAAAACAGTTTGTTATCATTATAATGATCTTTTGACATAAACAAAAAGAAAAAAAGCAACAATGGGGGAAAGCTAATCATTTTATTTAAAAAGTGCAATGTATTTTCTCACACATTTCATATTTCTAAAACTTGGTATTAGAAAAACACTAATAGTTCATTTTTAAATTTTCTATCAGTTTATTCAGATATCTTTACTTTGGTAAAAATAATCTTAATTAGTTGTGGTCTTATGGATGTTGGAAAATGGGAAATGCCAGCTTATTTATTTGTCTGGTAATCTAGGAAATGAAAAATACTGAATGACATGGATGTCAAAAGATCCATTTGGATTCAGTTATTCAATTTTATTCTTTTGCTAAAAAGTATCTAGATTGGATGATTTTAAACCTTCCCTTCATAAAATAGACCCAATAAGTATTTATATGTGTATATATATATATATATATATATATATATATATATATATATATATATATATATAGCCTCTAGATAAAACCCAATGTACAAAACTTTGTAATAGCTGGGTAACTTTATAACCTCACAATTATGTATGTGTTTGAGAATGTTGATACCTTTTTGCTTCTTTGACATTGAAAAAAGAAATGAAAGCTGAGAGACATCAAATTCTTTTCAAATGAGAGGTTTTGAGAATAAGAGTATGTTTATTGTTTTTTTTAAGGTTTTTGCAAGGCAAATGGGGTTAAGTGGCTTGCCCAAGGCCACACAGCTAGGCAATTATTAAGTGTCTGAGACCAGATTTGAACCCAGGTACTCCTGACTCCAAGGCCTGTGCTTTATCCACTATGCCACCTAGCCGCCCCAAATATGTTTATTGTAGATACTTTCTCAAGAAAGTTCTAAGAGTTTCATTTTCATTGCATTGGGGAAATTAGTATTATCTTTGACAGAGTAAAATGAAAAGAAAAACTATTTCTGATGGCAAGAAAATGAAGATTGACATGATTTTCATATATATATATATACATACATATATATATACATATGTATATATGTATATATATACATATATATGTGTGTATATATATATATGTAGATAGATAGATAGATAGATAGATAGATAGATAGATAGATAGATAGATATAGTATTGACCAATTTGGTTTTATCTTTTTTTATTTTGGGTTTTGGTTTTTTTTTTGCAATTTTTGTTTGATAAATTATCTTTCTTGGTTTGAATTACCAATCTAGTTTATAATTTTGTTTCATAATGAAGAAGAAATTTATGGATTACCTCCACAGATATAATTAAGGAAAAGCCTTTGTTTTCAGAGATGGGGTTATTTTTTTTTAGGTTTTTTGCAAGGCAAATGGGATTAAGTGACTTGCCCAAGACCACACAGCTAGGTAATTATTAAGTGTCTGAGACCAGATTTGAATCCAGGTATTCCTGACTCCAGGGCTGGTGCTTTATCCATTACGCCACCTAGCCGCCCCGATGGGGTTATTTTTTAAAAACTTCAACTGCAAACTGTTCAAAATATGCTTTCCTGTCCCTCACCTCCATCCCAATGAATTCAGTTGTGTTATTAATAGCAAAACAATAACATAAAAATTGCTAATAAAGATTGTACCCAAATTATAGGTTGTCATATAAAATAAGAGAAAGGGATCTAGTTGATCCTGACATAACTAATTTTAATCTATTTATGATGGCTATTAATGATAACTGAGATTACAATTTTTTTTAAGAAAAGAAAGACTTTGGAGGCAGCTTGGTGGTGCAGTGGCTAGAGTACCAGCCCTGGAGTTAGAAGTACCTGAGTTCAAATCCAGTTTCAGGCACTTAATACATAGCTGTGTGATCTTGGGCAAGTCACTTAACCCCATTGCCGTAAATAAAATTTTAAAAAAAGAAAGACTTGACGCATAGCTAACCTTCCAGCTCTAGACTAGAAGCCCATGAAAAGTAATATGCATAGTTTGTAGAAACATATTTTCTGAAAGTGTTGCATTTTGTGTTCTTGGGAAAAGTTAACTAAAGATGCATGACATTTACATTACAAATTTTTCCCCTTTAGTTTGCTTATAGACATGTAATAAGTAACTACTATGGGTCAGATACCATGCAAAGCTTGGAAATGTCCCTCCCTCAAAGAAGTTATATTCTATGGTTACAAACATTTATAAAGATAAACACATTTATATTTGCATATGCATACATGTGTATATATGCATACACACATAAACATATATGTGAAGATGTATATATGTATATGAATATATACAACACACACACACATATATATATACATATATATATGTATATATATATATATATATCTCGATCAAAGTAACTTGGGGGTGGGAAGAACAATAATATCTTGGGAGGTGTCCTTTAGAAAAGGTGTAGTGTGGGAGGTAGCATTTCAGCTGATCCCTGATGGGTGCTATGAATTTCAAAAGGAGGTAGTGAGAAGGGAGGACATTCCATGCCTGAAGGACAGATTGTGCTAAGGTATAGAAGTGATGGAATGTCATGCATGGGGAACATTAAATAATGTAATTGAGCTAAAGTTGAGAGTGTTAAGAGGGACTTTAAAAATCTGAAAACATTGGTTAAGGTCAGATTATGATGATCTTACATTACATTTAATGTACCTAAACCTGTGTCTCCCCCAAAGGATAGGTTGTCTGAGGTTTTATTGTAAAAAAAAAAAAATTATTGTATTGGCTAGCTATATTCAGCAGCATCATTTCCCTGTGTAGAACCTAGAAAAAAAGACCTTTTTGTAAACAAATTAAATCAAATCTGAACTAATTTACTGAAATATAGAATCTGTATTGTTCTTTATATCTTCCTTCTTTCCTTTCTTCTTTTTTCCTTTCTTTCCCCCCTTCCCTCTTTGCTTTCCCTATTTCCTTCTTTTATTCTCTTGTTATCAAGCTAATGGAAAGTCTCCTAGGTACTAACATATAACATTGGTGGGTGGAGGAGGCTGGAGTGAGAAAGGAAAAAAAAAAGCTCTTAACCTACTTTGGCATCTTTAATTTTTAACTTTATCATACTTGTTAATTGCCTGGATGTCCTTTAACCATCTATTTCCATGATTCTTTCCCAGAGGCTTGGTTTAATTTTAAAAAGTGCAGTGTATTCAGCCCTAATTATTGGAGAGCTCATTGTAGGCAAATAACAGTAGAGAGCAATGACCACAAGGCATGCTTGAATCAGTGTCCTGAATACCACAAGGACTCTGCTGGAAACACTGTGGGGTATTTAGGAGTAGGAAATTAATCTATATAAGATGATGTACAAAAGTCAGTGGCATTTGAAAGGGATTTTCTTTGCTGGAATAAGGATTTTTCTAAACCAAATAAGTTTCTTTTTTCATTTTTTTACATTTCATTTTCATTTTTCATTTTTTTAAGATCTGGGTTCCTATAACTTTACAATTCTGTGTCTCTTGTCAAGTTTTTCAACATGCTTGCAATTTAACTATACCTGAATTTGTCAAACTCAGACTCAAAAAAACTGTCACAAATCAGTGACAAAAGGCACTTGTAAAAAAAAGGCAACAGAAGGTAGTTATATTACCTCTCTTCAGTTAGAATCAAGTTTTTGGGTGTTATTATATTTCAGTAAAATATGTTATCCCCTTTGACTAAAAAATCATTGCCATCTGTTTGCACTGAAAAACAACCTACTCAGCTGCGTTAAACTTTTGCAATAGTCTGATTAAATTTTTCTCTACTGAAGCCTGTCATCCAATATCTTTACCAGTGTCACAGCCAGTCTTCTCATAAGCACAGTGAGGGCAAAACAGCAGGACAATGTTGTTCCATGCAATCACATAGAATGACAAACATGGTCAGTAGCATCTTCTGCAAGCCTGATGATCATGCAAGTCATCCCTCAGTGCTATGAATTATCATGCTTTACTATACCTTTAGCACACTGTTTGTGTCCTTTGTGTGCTAATTCATAATTCCTAAAGAGGCATAAAAATAGTTTGTTATCGTAGGGGTCCCTAGTTAGAAGGTAATTTCTTTAATGACTGCAAATTGTACACTTCTGGTCAAAAAAAGAATGGAGAGCCAAACTTGGAAAAAATTGCCTGAAGTTGCTTCCTCTACTTTCTTAGTTCCTGTTTACTTCTTAATCCCTTGAAGTCTAGCTTCAGGTACTACCACTTTGAAACTGGTTTGTCCAAGATTCTAAGTGATATAAGTTTCAGGGTCTTTTTGGATTCTTCTCCCTCCTTCTCTCTCCTTTTCAGATCAGTTTAGTTTTGTCAATTTTTTCTTCACAATTGCTCCCAAATACAGTTTCTCTTCACATACACTTAACACCACCCTAATTCAGACCTTTATCAACTCCAGTTATATTAATTACCTGCAAATTTGTTTTTCTGTTTCTAGTTTGTTCTCGCTGCAACCCATGTTCCATACAACCACTAAAATAATTTTCCTAATATATACTTCTGGCTATATCACCTTTTCAGTCAAATGTTTTCAGCCATTCCCTATGAAATCTCAGATAAAATATAAACCTAGACTCCAACCTATCGTTTTAGACATTTTTATTTTATTACTATTCACACACTATGTTTCAGACAAACTGTTCTATTTGCTTAATTCACTAACCCTAATGTATTTCTGCACCTTTGCATAGGCTGTCTGTCCCCAATGTCTGTAAATGTATATCTTGCTTCAGGTCTCAAATAAACTTCTCCTTCCTTCACAAGCTCTTTCCTATTTTTCCCTAGTTGTTACTGTTCTCTCCATCCTTACAATTCTTCAGATTCTAAAATCCTAGATAGTATTAGAAAGGATTTAAAAGGCCATCTAGTCCAATCTCCTTATTTTTATAGAGGAAAAAATACAGACACAGAAAAATGAAATGATTTTATAATTGAACATGTTACATGTTACAGAAACTGTATCATATATGTCTCCTTGCCACCAAAACCTGGTAACATAATCGTCCATATTCATACAGTTAGAAATGATAGAGCCAGAATTCAATCTTCATTCTCTGTTCCAAATCAAGAGATATTTTTACTGCAGTATACTCACTGCCTTAATTTCCCTAGATGTGTGCATTTGGAACGCTCCTGGGTAAAAGTTAAGATTCTTTATGGCAAGACTGTTTCCTCTTTATATTTATATCTGTCAACCTAGAACAATGACTCATATATTGTATGTAGTTAATAAATGATTGTTTGGATTGACCCGAATCTGTAAAGTATTGAAACTGCTAGACTCAGATATCCTAATGTGTAAAATTAGTCTTACTCATAAGAAGCTCATAAAATGGAAATAAAGAATTGCAAAAATATTTATTATAAACTATGAGATTACTATTAATCTAAATGCTATCTATATACATACTAGCCAAATTATAGGGACAAAACTTGTGACTTCTTTGTTGTAGCAAGTTCTCAATAAGGAGCATCCTTGCCAATGCAGGTTAGAATCTTATTCACAACTTTTTTTCTTATAAAATTATCTATAGGTTGTAACTTTTTTTGCAAGGCAAATGGGGTTAAGTGGCTTGCCCAAGGCCACACAGCTAGGTTATTATTAAGTGTCTGAGACCGGATTTGAACCCAGGTACTCCTGACTCCAGGGCTGGTGCTTTATCCACTGCACCACTTAGCCGCCCCCAGGTTGTAACTTTTTTCAGGGTCAAACAGCCAATAGGTATCAGACAGAATTTGAATCTTCCTAAAATGTCATCTCTCAGTCCACTATACCAAAATGCTTTGCTATACCAATAATATTTATATTATTAAGAAAGACTAAACAATGGAACAGAGCTATTTGATTGAGGACACCTAGGTGAGAAATTCAAATTTAGTAACATCATCTTTTCAAGGAGAATACATATGTGCTATGATGGAAAGATGATGATGATAAATCATAATCATAATTACATCAATAACAATATATAATAATTGCATTTATATAGTGTTTAAGATTTGCAAAGCAATACATATGTGCATGCATACATATGTTTATCTGCCTATATATGTATACATAATACATACCTTTTACATAAACACACACATACATTCTGAGATAAAATGACACTGAACCCCTTTATCTTCCTGGAACAGAAAACTCCATTTCCCAATTCTAGTCATTTTCTCTTGTTGTCTACCTTGGCTCAAATATTCTCCCTCCTTCTATCTGCTTCCTGCCTTCCCTAGCTTCTTTCAGGAAGACTTTCCTAATCATTTTTAATCATAATGCATTTGTATTTTCAATTTATCTTGTATATAACTTGTTTATACACAGTTCTTACATTCCCATTAGTCTATGAATGCCATGAGAGTAGGAATTTTTACCTTTTTTATGGCCATCACTTGGCAGAATTCCTGTCCATAAATGTAAGCAATAAATGTTTACTGACTGATTGAGTGATCATCACAACTCTAATGAGCTAGTTACTACTATTATCCCCCTTTTAAAGATGAGAAAAAATGAGGTAGAGTTTATTAAGTGACTTGTACAAGGTCATAGAACTAGTAAGTGACTAAGGTAATAATCAAACTCAGATATTCCTGAATTCATATCCTATATTTTATATACTGTGCCACCTAGTTCAAATAACTTTCTGAAGAATTTAGATAAAAAGTATCTTTTTACCTCAGTGGTGTAGGACCTTCAGGTGAAAGAGGAGAATTGAGGTCTAGATAGTTATAACTATTTAGATGTGTGACTTCTTAAGTATTTATCATATACTGAGAATAAGGTATGTATGTATGTATATGTATACCTATACATGCTCGTACACATACAGGCATGAGTACTTCTTGAATTAGGTGATGAAAGAGAATATTCCTATCAGGAAGACAAAAAGTTTAGAGAAACCATTTCTTTAAAATAAAGTAGCTAATTAGGAACAGTATATATAAGTTCTAGGAGTAAGCTAATAGGGATAGCTAACTTATTAAATTTTGGTGGAATCAGCAGTACGACTGTTTTGACTTCTACAGTTTTGCCCACTGCAAACCCCAGCATCTTACTGATGAAGTATTAGCAAGAAGTCCTGAGAGGTGAGAGATATCAACTCTGGAGCCAGAACTTCCATGGGCTACCTCCACCTTTACCTGTTAGGGATTTTCACCTTGAGAAATTCCTGAGGAATAGAAATTCCCAACAGAATTCAAGGAAAGCAATAGATGCTCTAGGGAACTTGGGAAACCCTTGATGAATTGGGTGTGTTTGGAAACAAATTTTCAGTTATTTCAAATATCTTGTAAAAATGAATAAATGGAAGAGGAAAGAAAACAAATCTTCTATTATTAAAAATAAATCATATGTGACCTTAGAAATAGATGAAACAATGAATAAAATTCAAGTCCTATTTAAAAATACTTATTGAATTCTTTCTCCTAAAGACAATAATATGTCATGCTGTTATGAATATTGTGTATGTTGCCTTTAGTAACCGGAACCAAATAAATTTGGAATTTAGTTGTAATGAATATTTCTTAACACATCTTATATTTCATTTCTTCAACTTATGTGATTTTTTTTTGAGAGTGCCTTCCTAATTCTGCAGGTTGAATATGGTAAGATTTCTAGCCTCTCACTTCTAACTCTGCAATCTTTGTAGATTGCCTTCATCCCAGGAATACTATTTACCTTTCAGTTGATGTATTTCTGAATTTTTAGGGTGACATAATAAAGTATGGCCAAGCTGGTCTCATCCCCAAAATGCTTTGGAAAGAACTCATCAGTAGGATTAAAGGAATATTCAGGATGAGGAAGGCCCAGACTGGAAGATGTCACTGGATGCTGACTCAGTCAATTGCAAGTTTATATTATGTAAACACCATTATGTGAAGCTAAATGGCACAGTAGATTGAACACTTGGTTTGGAATCAGGAAGACACATCTTTGTGAGTTCATATCTGTTGTCTTATGCTTATTAGGTGTGTGACACTGGCCAGTCACTTTAACCCTATTTGCTATGTTCCTCAGGACTTGGCATCCCACTTCAGTATCTTTACCAAGAAAACACCAAAATTCTCTGACAAGATTGAAACAGCAACAAAAACGACTACTAGGTCTTTCTTACCACTTGCTAATCCTTTTATTCTCCCCATCTTGACTCCATTGCACTTTCCATAATGATACTTAAGATCTCCTCTTCTCTCCAAAACCACATTTCTCTTATTTTCTCTTCAAGAAAGAACATGTAATTAAAAAAAAATATTGAACCCATCCATCATGAGCTTGTAGCTGTTCCTTAATTCCTTACTTCAATTCCCCTTAAATGCATCCCTCAATCTCTTCTCCTTTGCTTTAGTCTCTTAAATCCTTCTTGCTAAAATCAACACATCTCTACTTATGTCCTTGATTCCAATCCCTGTAAAAAATATTCTCAAATATCCCACAATTATTAAAAAAAACACACTACTTGATCCTGCTATCCCTTCTACCTACAACCTGTTTTTACTCATCTTCTTTTCCTAGCCAGTTTTAGCTAAATACATTTTTCCCACTTTTTTCATTCTACTCACATGCCAACTTCATACAAATATGAATATATGTGTGTATGTATATATATATATATGTATATAGGCATATATAAATCACAATGTATATGTGCATATATGTGCATATATGTATATTATATAAAATTTTGTATGTATATGTGTTACATGCATAAAGCACAGGATATGTATATATATTTGTACTGCAGGCATACACATATAAGTGTATAGGCACCCATGTACATGCATATAAATACATACATACATACAAGGAATTTTCTGGTAGATTATATGCTCTTGAGGGAAGGCACTATATTATTTTTTTCTTATAATTTTCATTATCTGGCACAGTTCCCTGAATAGGATATTCTTTAATAAATACTTGTTTGATAATAATAATTCTAATGCAATTTTGAAAATAAAAGTTGCACATAAATAAAATTCTTAAATTAAAATTTTTTCAGATTGCCTTTTTCATGGGAAAATTTGTTTTATACTGCAATAATTATAAATTTTTCCTAGAGTTGATTGAATTTCCGTATAGCCTAATGTTGGATTTATTTATAACAAGCTCAGATTTGATTTTTGTTTTGTTTTTGTTTTTACTTACCACATATGTGATTTCATTGGTTTAGGGCATGCTTAAGTGAGGGAATTTCTCCTCTCAGAATATTTCTCTAAATGTTCTGTAATTTGTAATTATAACTGAGAATTAAAGAGACACTCACAAAGCAAAGTCATCAAGCCAGAACATATAAGATGTGGGTGGGATTTTAATCCAGGTCATCCTGACTCTTAGGTCAGTTGATTATCTTATGCTGTGCTGTTTCTCCACAGTCATAGTGGCAGCAGCAGCAGCAAGAGGAGGAGGAAGAGGAGGAAGAAGTGGGGGGGGAGTGTGGAGAAACAACACAGCATGGTAGCAGTTGCAGCAAAACTAGTAGCTCCTATTAGCAGCTAACATTTAGATGGTATCAGGCATATAAGGGCTAAACCATGTATTTTAAAAATTGTCTTATTTGATTATGACAACCTGGGAGGATTGTACTATGATTAGTCCCATTTTATAATTGAGGAAATTGAGGCAAACAGAGGTTAAGTGACCTGCCTAAGGTCACACAGTTATGAAATATTTGAGACTGCATTAGAACTCAAATCTTCCTAACTCCTGAGGTAAGTAATTGCCCTTTAATTCACAGAATGGTACATATGAATTTATAATTACTTATAAACTATGAAGCATTATTGTTATTGCTTTTTTTTGGTTTTTGCAAGGCAATGGGATTAAGTGACTTGCCCAAGGTCACACAGGTAATTATTAAGTATCTGAGGTAGTATTTGAACTAGGTCCTCCTGACTCTAGGGTCGGTGCTCTATCAACTGTAGGACCAAGCTGCCCCATTATTGCTATTTAATATTATTTCAATAATACAAGGGTTTTGTGTGTATGCAATCAAGATGCACATTAAGAGTTATTTCATTTTAAAGTTTTTTCACTTAAAGCCATATTATTTTGTTTTAATTTCTAATAAGACTCATTTATGACTTGTGCTCCATTATCTTGGAGCAATGTTATCCTTTCTCCTTCTTTTATAACACTTATCCCAGTGTACATGTTTTCTTAACCACTTTTGATATCTACCTTTTTACTGAGCCTTGCCACATTTGATGATACTCTGCTACCCATCACCTGGTGATGTTGTAAAGATCAAATGAGATAATGTACGATAAACAGTTCAATTAAGCAAACATTTATTAAGTGATAATTGTAGACCTGGTGATAATTGTAGACCTGAGGTAAGTGATAGGTTCTGGGGTAGATACAAAGCCAAATAATACAGTTGTCCCTACCCTATAGTCTTTTCTGCAGTATAAACACAGATGTTTATTCTAATACCCATTGTCTCTATTTTAAGCATTAGAGTGGAAAAATATAAAGTTCAAGATTGTCCTTATCAAAGGGGAATCAATAAATGCTTATTAGTGGAGGAAATATTTGAATTGGGCTTTAAAGAATGGAAATCAATTCAACTAGTCAAGAAGATAAGAGAGGACATTTTAAAATTGGGGAAGAAAATGTACAAAGAATTAGAGGTGAGAGAAGACAGATTTTTTGGGGAGGGGCTAAGTGACTTGCCTAAGGTCACACAGCTGGATAGTTATACGTGTCTGATTTGAACTCAGGTCCTCCTGACTCCAGGTCCCATGCTCTATTCACTGTACCACCTAGCTGCCCCCAAACACAGAACATTTGCAGAGGACTGAAGGGTAGTCCATGTTAGCTTGAGGATAGATACTGAGATTCTTAACCTTGGTCTGTGAACTTAAACAGCAGCAACAAAGACCTTTGTTTTTGATACCTGTATTTCAGTATAATTAGCTTCCCTTCTAAACCTTATGTATTTAAAAACATTATGCTGAGAGGTTGATAAGCTTCACCAGATTGACAAAGGAGTCTGTCATATGAAAAAAAAGGATTAAGAACTCCTTATATAGGGTAATATGGGAAAAAGAATGGAATAATGAGAAAAAGAATGGCATAAATGTGAATAAAGATAGATAATTAGGGTCCTATAGAGGCACTGAATTTATGCCCATATGAGGACTGATCAAAAGAAATAAGATACATTGAGAATGTACTATAGATGGCTTATGATGGGACATCATAGTTGTCTTTAAGGATTTGAAAAGTCATCCAGTGGCAAGGGGATTTAGTCAAGCTTTGCTTATCTTTCACAGGAACAGTTGGTAGAAATGGGTGAGAGTTGCAGAGGCAGATTTAGACTTGAGGTGACTGAAAATCAAAAAAAGTCAAATTCCAGATAATCATTCATCCCTAAGTGGAATGGGCTGCTTTAGAATTTCCCTCAGTTGTGGGATCTTCACACTAATCAGGTCTGTTGGAAAGATTATTATTATTATTTAGACACAGCTTAGATAGTTCCTGGGATCACTTATAACTCAGATATTCAGTGATTATTATTTATAAAATGTAGAGAGGAACAATTGTTCTGAATTTCTTTGTTGTGAGAGATAGATAATTGCAAAATGAAGAAGTAGATGTAGACTAAGAAGTTGAAGATTAAGAAGTTCTTAGAAGATGAAAACATGAGTGATGCTTCATTAAAAAAAAAAGCCTAGGAATGAAGTTCCTTTGTATCAAGTTGAAAACATTAAAAAAAATTCTTTATAGGTCACAGAAAGCTGAGCTGCATGATAAAAATTCCTCAGGGCCCAGCTTCTGCTTGTCTCTCTTCTTGACTTATTCTACTTCTATTGGAAGATAAACAAGGGTGACCTCTAATTTTTTGTTGTTGTTTAAAAGCCATTCTAGTGAATATAGGAAAAATACCTTAGAAATGGAGAACAAGAAAAATAAATTATGATTCATAGGAATAATAATATATTTTTCCAGGTAAACTGAAAAAAAAAACTAACAAAATTTCCTGTGTACAATGTAAAACTCATCACTAAATTCTGTGCTCACTCACTGTGCTAAGGAATTTGTGGGGGGGGGATACGATTTTGTCACAAGGTCAAGGGAAAAAGAAAATATATTTAATGTTGAACTTGATTAGACATTCATTCCTCCTCACTAAATTGTCTCTTTTTAGCATTAAGTTCCTAAATGCATACATATTTTCAGCTTTAGATCAGTTTTCCAGTTTATACCAAAAGTTTTCCAGTTAGGTAGGTAGATAATTTTGGCTGGCAGTAGGATGGACACTACTATAACATATATGAAATTTATGTTTTTTCAGAAAAGTTTCTCCTGTTATTTCACTCTTCAATTGAACAAAAGAATAATCAGTTACCTAGAATTGCAGAGCCATCAGATGATTCCATGTAGTGGTCCTGAAGTTTTGTCAAAACCAGAAATGCATGATTTTAAGCCTTTTATCTCTAGTGGCAGAATATAATTTTTATTTTCCTCCTTTTGTTAAGATAATAAGCTACCAAGGGGATAGAGTTTTGCTCATGTGTTTTTTTTATATTTATGAAGGGGCTAGTGCTGGTACTGTCGGGCCTAAAAACCATTGATCCCAATGAAAAACAGAAATCATGGTTGACTTAGGAGTTAGAAGGCATGCCTACCAGATATATTCTTCCTTCTTTGTAGAGGACAGTGTGGGGATTGCGTACAGAAAGCTAGAGAAAATCTAGTATCCAGACCTGCTGAAGGAAAAAATCTGTTTCATAAACAGATTCCTCTGACCAAAAAAAAAAAGTCTATCTTACCTTAGCATAAGAAATCTCTTCCTTCCAAATACTCTCTATCTCTACTTCCCTAATAACACAGCCTCTGACTTCCATTCATCTACTCTAGGACTACAAGATATGTTGTCAGTGTTTCCTGAATATTTGACATTATTTAAATTATATAAATTTATATAAAATATAAATAATATATAAATAAATAATATATAAATAAATATTATATTATATAAATATATTATATATTATAAATATATATTATATAAATATAAAATATTATATTATATAAATTTATATAAAATATAAATTAAATTATCATTCAATGAAACCCTTTTTCCAATATGCTGACCTGCATGTAGTTATGTGGTACCTAGATTTTTTTTTATCTGTCTCTCTCTAGTAATGAGTATTTTTCAAAAGGAGTGAAAAGCAGTGTTTTTGTTATTAGAAGCATTAAAAAACCCTTCTAGAATAATCTGTCAACAAAAAAATTACTCTTTTTGTGTTTAGTTTTGAAGACAGTCAAAATTGTGATTTACTTGCCCTATGTCACACAGCTAATCGTTGTCTGATGATGAATTTTAACTCAGATCTTTCCTCCTGACTCCAGGACCAGTGCTCTATCCATTATGCTACCTAACTGGCCCCCCAAATTTACATTAAAACACAACAATGAAACACAACTAGTTAGAATAGTATGTTCAGTGAACTGGTGACTGATGGGTATCATAGAACCACATAATCATGGAATAAAATTCAACCTCAGATACAATTCAGTCCAAAATTTTTATTTTAGAAAGAATTTGAAGCCCAGAAAGATACAGATACTTTCCAAAGGTCATATAGCTTCTGAAGCACATTTGTGTTATGGAGTATCTGCAATGTTATAAGTATACTGTAAAATGGGACACAGATACCTCAACTCATATATTTAGGTGACAATATAATAAGAGTCACATTGTGGTACATACAGTGGATAGAAAGCTGGCTATGATACTCTAGGAACCCCTCAGTATTCTAGGTAGCTATCTAAGACTATATTATAGAGGAAACTTTCTGAAAGAGGAGTTTACTATACCATTGAAATCACAAGTCTTCTCCTATCCCTATCATTATAAAAGCTTTATCAATCTACTATAAAATCACTAGCATCTGACTCACAAGCTATTCTGGCCAAAGTTTCCTTCATAAAATTATGCCTTGGAATATATGTGTGTGTGTGTGTGTATACACACACACACACACACACACACACACACACACACACATATATATATATATATATATGTACATATATATATATTAATATATACAAACTCCACTAAATTAATGTGAAGTCTTTGTTAGGTGTTTCTCTTGTTCCAATTTGTTTTGAAAAAGGAGAAGGAAGATTTTACCAAAATAATATGACTAAACTTACACCTGGAGGTCCCAGCATTTATCTCGATTGGTTGTAAAGCAGGACTTTGAAGAAGTAATGAAAAGTTTTAGCTCATTTCAAATTAAAATGATGGTGTCATGTTTTATTTTGCTATACTACCTAGACCATAACACACAGCACGAAATAACTGATAAGGCTGAACTTAGATATAGATTATTCATAAAGGATAATCTTTCCTTAATTTTCCTCTTGTGGTCCTATCTAGCACTTCTGTTTGCTGTCTCATTTAAAGTTTATTTAGTACCTTGAATATTTAAATGTTTATCTTTTTACTCATAAAATATCTAAATTTTATATATATATATATACATACATATATGCATACATACATACATATAAATACTATGTTTGTTGTTTAAGTTTGATAAATAATTCCAGGTAGCTGATTTTTCATAACTTAGTCTAATTTAAGTGAAATCTGACACATAAAGGCACTAGCAGCCAATGAAATTTAGCATTTTCTAATTAAAATGTAAAGCAAGAGCCTCCTGAGGAATGCTTCCCAGTGAACTAATGGGTTATCACATTTCATTTGGATAGTATAGTGTTTGATTTCACCAGAGGAAAAAACTACAATTATTTTACCATTAAAACTGAATGTGACCTTACTTCAAAAGTAAAATCTAACTACTTTAGAAAACAAACTAGCAGTGTACATTTTTGAGTTATATAAAGTCAAATTGCTAATTGTTTGAGCTAGTCTTTTATGTGACTTTCTGCAGACTAGAGGAACAGAAAACGTCTGTGACAGTTGTTTCAGGCTCTATTTTAGAGTATCTTATCAGTGCTTACAGTCATAGGCAACTTTATTTGAAGGCAAACACCTTTTTCTTTAACCTCTAACCTCTGCTTTGTGCTGCTGATGTAAAGGGAAACTTGTGATCCTGAATAAAGCCATTAGGAGCTAGGGAGTCTTGGTGTGTTTGTAAAGATCATCAAGAAAGTCTCATGGTAATAAGGTATTTAAAGCAAAAACTGGAATATTGAACATATACCTAAATAACAAGCCTGACTGAATTAAAACTGTCCTAAATCCTGCTTATTTTTATTTCTATTGAAAAAGTTATTTACTTTATTAGTTTTCAATTCCCCTCATCAAATTGTATCAATTTCTTTTGTTTTTTTTAACAGTCATTTCTTCGCATTCACAAACCTTCCTTCTAACATGGGAATAATTAAGCAAATTTAACTGATAAAATCATCACGATTGATAAGATGTCTAACATTCTATACATATAGTTCTCCCACCTCTTTATTATTGTGAGGAAGGAAATATCACATCTTCTCTGGGATAGTGATTGGTCAATTGAAACTAATCTGATGTCAGTTGAGTTTTAGTTTTGTTTTTATTTATATTATCATATTCGTTGCAAAATCATTTCCCATGGTTCTCTTGTGCGCTATTCTCTTCTCTTTATATTACTCTCTCAGTAATATAATCAGTTCTCTTGGGTTCAAACAACCTTAAAATATTTTTTTCTGGAATGAATCACCTGAATAAGGTACAATGAAACCACAGGATCACAGGTCTGATATACACATACATACACAACAGGTTTGAAGTAGTTTGGTAAAGGACATTAACCCTTAGAAAATTAACATGTTTGTATTGTATGTATTATATGTGTATCTATCCACATGCATTCTGTCAAAGGGAAGAGAATGTGGTTTATTATATCCTTCTAAACTGAAGTCTATAAAAAGTCACTTATACATCTGAACTTTGTTTTTCTGGATGGCAAAATTTAAAACAAGGAAAATGTGTGGTTCCCTCGAACTAGTCTTAATACTTTGTTCATTCAAAATCCCTGTATGAAACAACAGAAAATTCTCTTCTTTTTCTATGTCATTTATATTAATGGATAGCTTTGAATAAATATTATGATGGTACCTCATAAAAGAGGTAAATCATTTAATTATTTAAATACAATCATCAATTCCCCTGAAGTTTTTTTTTTTTTTTTTTTTAGGTTTTTGCAAGGCAAATGGAGTTAAGTGCCTTGCCCAAGGCCACACAGCTAGGTAATTATTAAGTGTCTGAGGCTGGATTTGAACCCAGGTACTCCTGATTCCAGGGCCGGTGCTTTATCCACTATGCCACCTAGCCGACCCCCCTGAAGTTTTTAACTGATCACTTTTGTGCTTCATAGATTTGTTATTTTGTTTATTAAATGACAAAATATAAGTATAACTGAATTGCGCATGCTTTCTATAATCATCGTAGATGTTTCCTTTGCATGTAGTTGCCAGTCATCACATATTACATTTATCAAGCCAAACTTTTACTGGGCCAGTATTATTGGGAATTATGGTATTCTAATTACCTTAATATTTGATCTAACTGATGATTATATGCAACATGCAAAGAATCATAAAATTTTAATGGTAAAAGTATATTCAGAGAGATCATCTAGGCTATTTCCTTTATTCAAAATAAGAGGGGTCTTACCTAGAGAGATGAAGTGCCTTGGACCAGATTACAGAGTTTGTTGAACTAGGACTAAAGCCTGGATCTGTTGTTTTGATGCACTTGGGGTAAGAAATATCTGGGAACAAGTATTGACTCAGACACTGTGATTTGGGGCAGGTCACTTAGTTCATCTCTGCCTCAGTTTCCTCCTATTTTAAAACAGGGATAATAAAGGCCTCTACTCGTGTTTGTATGAATCTGAGATAATATATACAAAACACTTTGGAAATAAGGAATTGTTATACAAGTGTTATTTCTTCCTCCTCCTCCTCCTCCTTTCTTCTTTTCTTCTCTTCCTTTTTATCTTCCTCTTCCACCTCTTCATTCTCTACTGATTCTGACATACTAATTGAATTTCTCATTTTCCAGGAATTAGATTACTATAAACTACATACCATTAAAATATTTTTAAAGCTAATATAATATGATGATTTGGGAAGATCATAAAATGTTTTAGAGTCTATGGGTCATCATCATTATGAACATTTTTTAATATAGATTAGAAAGTATAAGAGATTGGACCAAATCAGGACTGGATTTATGACATACTCTGGAAGATGCATTTCTAAAATCATTTTGGTTTGCTTTCATGTCACTTTCTTCTTTATCATGAAAATATTTGGTGAGGGCTAGAATCTGATTATTTTGTTTACAAATAATTAAAATTTTGTTATATTGACAATTCAGATGATTACATTTCATACAGTTTGGAAATAAATATTCAGCTATGGTTACAGGATGTGTGCAAAATATGGTTAATATTCGTTGGTTTTACTGAACTTTTTGTCCCCTCTTTTTTGATTCTTTATTTCAGCGATTGGTTTTCTGGGATTGGGAGGGAAAATGATGTAACTGGAAATTAAGGCAGTGCAAAAAAGAAAATCTTCAATAAAAATAGGATTTTTTAAAAGAAAATCATGTTGTGACGAGGAAGACTTGAAAGAATGCAATAATTTCTCTCCACAGATAGCTTCTAGGCTAATTGAGATTGGGTTTGGCTGCATATCAAGCATTAGAGAATTTGTTTTGGGAAGCTTCACTACAGACTATGAACAGAAACTGAAAGGAGTTTGGGGAATTAGTTTAACAAAGGGCCTTTCCCTTCTATATAAGTGGTCTGAAATGATTCCAAGTTTGTTAATGATTAAGAATAATTGTCAAGTTTGTTTCCTTTTGGAATTGTTATCCATATACATACATATATGCATATATACATATATATATATATATAATCTAAAGGGAGGGCACAAAATAATAAACTCATACAAATAATTAATATCAAAGTCACAGTGAAGTATTTTACCATTTTAGGTAGAAGTAAATTTTTTTATGGACTCATCTTGAGAATGAAGAATAAAATTGAAACATTAAAAAACAACATCACTCTAAAATTTAGCTTCTAAAAGCAGTTATGTTATTCATTTGGTCTGATTTGACTCAGCATAATTTTTGCTTATCTGTTAATATGCATAACATCTAAAACTAAAATAAACTGTATCCTATGAATCTAAATGATGGTTGTCTCCTTGCTATATAAGGTTTTTTATGTTCAGTACAATTTACCATATTGCCTCTTGCATAAGATGCACCTTTTTCGAAAAATGTGGGATCTAAAAACTGGGAGCTTCTTATACAGTGGCTGTAGATTTTTTTACTTGCATTTCCCATTTTTGCACGCTTGTTGTCTTTGTGCTCATTATTTTGCATTTGTTACACATATATAATATATAGATAGATAGATAGATAGATAGATAGATAGATAGATAGATAGATATAGATATATTAAGTTACCTTTTGCCATGTTCTGCCCTGAAATGGCCCAGAAAAGATTTTCATCCAGTGCGAATTTAAGATCAAAGTGATCCAGTTTGCAAAAGTGAATGGAAATCATGAGTGCTGAATGTCAGTTTGGTCCTCCTCCAATTGAGAAAATAATCTGAGACTGGGTACAGGAAGAAGAAACCCTACTGAAAATGCCCGAGCAGAAGAAGGCCACGAGACATAAAGCAGCCAAATGTCCTGATCTTGAGAGGGAATGAGCAAAGGGCAAGTGGAATTTCTGTGTCCTTAAAGATGGTTCAGTAGGAGGCCAGAAGAATTGTTGATGGAAAGAATTGATTGATTAAAAAGGAGGACACAACTGATGCTTCAGGTTCTTGAAATGGAATGGACTAAGCCTGTGTAAACATACCAGACTTGCCCAGGGAGAGCTTGTGGTCAGCACCAGACTAGAGCACAGTCAGGAGAACAGTCAGAACCTCTCCTAAGACAGTGATTTGTCTAAAAACACAGATGAGGATGAGCTAATGGATGGAGAGTAATGAGGAGTTCTATGAATTTTATGATGACTAAAACTTGAATTTAATAACTTTTTTTCAAATTTAAGATCCCAAAATTAAGATGCTTCTTATACATGAGGAAAATATAGTACATAGGGAATGAATTCTTGGGGATAAAATAAAATTTCCCATTTCTATAAATTTCTCCTCTGAGAATAATAGGCATGATTTTCCATTTAGCCATTGATAAACATGAAGAATATATGTGAGACAGTCTTGATAGAAAAGCTAAACAAACAATAATAATAATGGCCCTTATGGGAAATGTACACATAAAAGCAATTCAAAATGCAAGTAGTATGAAGCCCTGCCAGATCTGGAGACCCAAGTTTTATTCCCCAATTTTCATCTATTTATCACCTCATTCCCAAGGTCTTCAGCTCAATTAAGCCTGCTTTCTCATTTGAAAATGGAAATTACAAAACCTTGTCTATGTCAATGGATTGTTGGGATAATCAATGACAATAATGTCTTAGAAGGCTCTTTGTAAATAATTTTTAAAATTATAAAGATGGAAGACTTTATTAGTTATCATTGTTTTTCTCCACTAAAGGCCTACTCTGATACTTAGGGGGAATTGAGGTGGCACTGCATTTTTAAAAACTTTTCCACCAGAGAATGAGTATGGATGCATTCTATCAAGTTGAAAAGACTTAGAAATGTGGGCCCATTTTTCAGTGCTGTAAAGGGTCAGGAAAGGTTGATCCCTCTGTTGGGAGAAAAATGATGAATTTTCTTTTTGCTATAGCAACTTTTTAAAGATTTTGTATTATACTATAAAGGGGTAGTGATTTGTCTTGATGGATAAAGTGTTCAAGGGGAAGAAATCAAAGATTATCAAAGTATTATTATTATTATTATTATTATTATTATTATTATTATTATTATTATTATTATTTCTGGAACCCCTACAATGACCAAAGAGTATGGAAATTATAATCTGAAGAGGAATGCAAGGAAAATTAACTTGAACTATCAAATGTTATCTTGTTAATAATAGTAGACATTAACCTCAGGAACATTTCATAGAATTCTATAATATTGAAATCACCCTAGAATATTGAGTGATAATATAATTAGCTTTTATATAGCAATTTAAGTTTTACAAAGTGGTTTAAAATTGTTATCACATGTGACTCCCCTGGAAGATGGGGGATGGGAGACTGTTATTCAAATTTAAATGTGATGAAACCCTAAGCAGACAGAGCTTGAGTGACTTGTCTAGAGGCACAAATCTATTAAGTGTCTGAGCTTAGATTTGAATTCGGGACTTCTGGATGTGAATGCATCAAGTCTGGCATACACATATTTATGCATGTATATCCATCCTTCTCTGGAAACAGTCTAGAATGTCTCTTAGCTCTAATGTTTGGCATAAAACTACAGTTCAAACAAACTCTTAACTAGATCAGAGGTCAAAGGAATTATTACTACTCATATTCTGGTTATAACAGTTCTATACTGTAACCTATTGGTTACATTGGCGTTTTTCTTTTTCTTTCTTTCTTTTCTTTTTTTATGGCAGCCATATATTATTTTGGGCATGTATCTAGCTTTTAATTTACTGGAATTAAAAGATCTTTCTTTCATGTGAACTATTTTCTAGCTAGGATTACCCAATTTTGCATTTATGCAGTTATTTGTTTGAACTTAAGTTTTGGACTTGACACCATTTTATGAATTTCAATATATTCTTCTATCCAGCTGAGATATTTTTTGGTATTGACTTTTGTCATGCACTGTATTGTAGACACTTAGAAACTGATTGGCTACTCATGGTGAAGAAGAGGGAAGATTCAAGGATGACTCAAAGGTTACAAGCTTGAAAGGATGTCAAAGAATCTTTCTCTGTGAAAATTGGAATTATGTTTGTCCATCTCTGAGCATGCTATACCTCTGTGGTTCTCCATAATTCCTCAAATATCATTTTTCTTATTAGAGAGAAAAAAAGCAAAATATGATTTGAACGAAGTCCTTCCTTTTGGCAGCCTTTATCATCTTTTCATCCACTTAAATGAAATGCTCTCTTCCTTTATTTGTTGTTCCTCTTACATGGAAATATAAGTGAAAGAGGAAAAAGATTTTTATTAATATTTATCGGTCTTCAACTCATATTGTTTATTTTACCTTTCTTCTTTACACTATCCACACAGAACCTTGCTAGTTTTTTTTTTACATTTGACTAAAGCTACTTGTCAATATTTACATTTCTTGTACATGTTTTCTTTAAGTATCAACTCCTCATAAAACTCTCATGTATTTCTAGATACCACATTTTTGTCCTCCCAAAATATTTTAAAATGATGTTAGCATTTTATTTTAGAAAATCTGTCCCTCTTGAGACAATTTCCCTTTAAGAGCTTCAAACAATGGGATACTCTATTTTTTTTCTCTCAGTTCTTTGAAATCTTGTTTCATGAAAGCCAGGGTATAGGTCTAATATTTTCCTTTTTTTATCTGATATAAATTCTGGTATCTCTGTGACTCTGTGACTCTGGAGTCACAGAGGGTCAGATATAACTGAAACAGCACATTTGTTATGAATTTTGTCCTAGAAGTAAGAGCCTATTAAGGAGGAACTCTGGCAAGAATCTTACCAGTAATGACTAAGAGAGAAAGCCCCATAGTGATTGTCATAGGACAATCTATCTTCTTTACCTTTATAGAGATGGTCGGTCATTGGAGGCATCTTAGGACTCCTGGGGAATAACCTCTTTATGCCAAGGAAGCTGCAAAATTTCAGTTTTTATATGAGCAATGGACCCTTCCCCTTTTGTAAATCTTTTTTGGAATAGAATTAGTACCAGGTACTTTGCCACATGAAAGGAGGCTAAAGGCATTCAAAAAATCTCTTCTTCAGTTGCAACTTCAGTTAGAGACAGATTGATTTCACCCTGAAGTAAATGCTCAGTGGCCTCAGCATTGATTAATGATGGTCTGTGGAGAATTCTATAGAAGTGTTAAACCCATCTCTCTAGAATCATGTCCCTATCACTAATCAATGTGGCTCCATCAGTATAGAGTTATTGAGATGCACCATAGGTTTTTGTGCCATTAAAACCCTCCAGGGCATTTTAAAAGTCTTTTGGATTGTTACTTTCAGCATGAAACTGAATTTCATCTGCCTTTTTCTTTACGGAGCCAAGAATTCTGCATCTCTCAAGTTTTTCTTGCACTTTACTTTTGATGGAATTAAATGCTGCCTTCTTAGAGATGAATGAGTTTTTCTGTGCATTGATGGCAAATTCTTCAACTTGAAAAGACTACAAATCAAGACTAAAGTGGAGAAAGTGTTGGCTTACGATTTTGTTTGCACATGATTGTGCATTCAATGCACCCTCTGCAGCTAATACACAACAAAGTATGAATTGTTTCTCTATTGTCTGTCCAAAGAATATAGAGGTACTCCATTGGCTAACAAAGCACCATTCATATGTGAGACCATCAGTTATAGCAAATGGAAAAGTTTTGACAGTATAATTTCCAGGAATGTACACATTGATGATGAGGTTGTCACAAGTATAACCAGAGCTAGCTCAGTGTTTGGGAAAGACTGAAGGATAGTAGGCAGAGTACAAGTATTATATTATCAAACTGAAAACCTGCAGTCATTTTACTAGTCTCTTTGCTTTATACTTGTGAAACCTAGACGGTATAGCAGTGTTATTCCAGGAAACGGAATTGCTTCCATATAATTGTCTTAGGAAGATTCTGAAAATCACCTGGCAGGAGAAGATAGCACACACTGAGGTCCTCTCTCTCTCTAAACTGCCAAGCATCCAAATTCTCTATGGAGATTACAATTCTAATGGGCTGGCCATGTTGTTCGAATGCCAAATGTATGCTTGCCAA
Organism: Macrotis lagotis; assembly: GCF_037893015.1. Taxonomy (NCBI): domain Eukaryota; kingdom Metazoa; phylum Chordata; class Mammalia; order Peramelemorphia; family Peramelidae; genus Macrotis; species Macrotis lagotis. The sequence goes on from NC_133666.1 coordinate 275,820,228, forward strand.
AAGACACTTTTATGAAAAGCTCACACAGGGTGAGTCCTCCCAGAGGGGTGGGGAAAGGGTTAAAAAATGATATAAGGACCCTCTCAAGGTGTCTCAAGACTTTTGGAATTGTTTATGCAACATGGGAAACACAAGTTACAGAATTGCCCAGCATGACTTGCCCTCATCAGGGAGGGTGCTATGTTCTATGAGCAAAGCACAATTGAAGAAGCTCAAAAGAAATATGAGATGCACAAGTTTAGAGACGACTCCAGTTGTTAACATGGATTACTTGGGTCTGACCTCTGATAGAGCATTCTTATTGGTCTGATTAGCTATCATTGAACACACTGCAAGACTCTATCATAGTGATGGCATTTTGGTCCTTTTCAAGAACAACCAATCCCAGGAAATCGGGAGCTACTGAAGCTTTTGATCAGAGGTGTGACATAATCAAGAACATTAATGTCTTAGAACTATTAATTTGGCAGTTGTATGGAAGATGGATTAGAGAATGGAGAAGTCTAGTAGCTGAGAGATCAATTAGAAAACTATTGAAATAGCCCAAGATGATTGAATGAGGTTATGAAGGCCTAAATTAGCATGCTGCTTCTGAGACTAGACACAGAGATGGCTTCAAGAGATGTGTGCAAAGTGAATAGATAAAATTTAGTAATTGAATGAATATGCAGGATGAAAGAGTCAAAGATTTTCTGAGGTTTTAAACCTGGGTGGCACCTTGAAGAAACAGAAAGAAATTTATAAGATTATTTTTGGAGGAACAATGAGTTCAATTTTGGATTTGTTGATTTTTGAAGTGCTGTCACATAACCTCCATTTGTCTCAATTTACTCAAGTTTAAAATGAGGATAACACCTGAGGGTGGTGTGAAGATCGAGTAAGGTGCTATTTGTAAAGCATTTTGTGCAGACTTTGTATATAGTAGTGTTTAATTCATGCTTATTTCTTTCCATGATTGTGTTAGTGTCAGAATATGGGAAGTATGTTTACATATCTAAATGTGTGTTTTTGTGTGTATATGTATATGATGTAGAATTTAAGCATATATAGATTCCCATATGGCACAATGGAATTGTATTACAGAAAAAAAAGTTTGAACTATGAAATCATAGGATTGAGCTGGCTAGGGATGAGTTCTGGAAGACAGAAACAGAAGGGGAAGGGGATTATCAATTTAGCACTTAATGTCTTCAAATTATGGGGATAAAGAAGGTAAATTCATAGGAGTTTGCCGCCACATTGAGGAGGAAGTAGTTGGTTGGATCTCTGCCCTCCAGGGTCCTGTGATGACTTAGTACAGCTTCAGTGGAGGGGTAGTATAGTCACCTTCCAGAGCCAGGAACTCTAAACAGCATATGTTGTGCAAAGTTGGCAGGCTTTTCATGATTCACTTTCTCCACCCCCTTCCTATACCAAGCAATTCCTCAGCTTCCTTTTAAGCATATCTAAGCCTTGCCATGTTTTCATATAGTTATTGTCTGGCTAAATGGTATCTATTTAGTTCTTTTAATTTTCCCCCTCACAAGTCAAGTCTTCCATTTCCTTAATCATTTTTCCCCCTGATTCTCTTTGGATTCCTTCCAGTTTACCTAATTTATCTTGCTATTAAGGTGTTCAAAATGGAATAAAATATTCTAGGCACATATACAAGTAGACAGAGATGTACATCATGCTGCTCTAAGTTATAGCAACTCTTTCTGGAAGCCCCTAAATAGTTATGAAATTAATGCCATCTTTTCACACTAAAAACTGAGTTCATTCAAAAGGTCTCACCAGAAAAGGATGTAGGATATTCATGTACCCAGAATGAGAGACAGCTCATAAATAATGTGAATGATGAATGTCCTCCCAATTATCGAGAGACTCAGGAAAAAGGTCTCTACCACACAGGAATCTTCTTTGGAGAATTTATGGAAAGATAACCAAGAGGGATTCTTCAGGAGGAGAAGAATGAAAGGATCACTATCTGCATTAGTGGATGGACCTATCCAAATATATAGCAACTAAAGCCTTAGCTTAATAGAACTACAGCTGGAAGAAAAATTAGAGGTCATTTATTCTAATCCTCTCATTTTACAGACTAGGAAACTGAGGCCCAGGGAGGGCAAATGACTTGACTAAAGTTACAAAAGTGTTAAGTGGCAAAGGTGGGACATAATCTTAAATCCATTAGTTTCAAATCCAATCTATTATGCTGCCTTGCTTTCATGTTTGAAGAAGATCATGATATCAGAGAGGTGATGCCATGATAAACACATGAATTGAATTTGAGTTGGGGGGGAACTGTTCTAAGTCAACAGCCTCACTTTCTCCTCTAGAACCCTCTGGATCCAGTGGCCAGAATCAGGACGACTGGAGATAACCTTGAATTGATGTGAGACAATCAAGGTTAACAGACATGCCCAAGGTCACCCAGTTAGTATCAAGTTCTGAGGTTGGATTTGAACTCCTGTTCTGACTCCAAGGCCAGGGCTCTATCCATTGCACCATCTAGCTGCCCTTGCTAATGAAAGAAACAACAGAGATATAGCAGTAAAATACCATTTAAATCTATAGTGCCCCCCCAGGCAAATCAATTCTCAAGATATAAACATTTTATTTATTTGTCATACTGTTGTTTTTACTTGAAGCCATCTGGCACAATTAATTAGCTAGGTGGAACAGTGGATAGAGAATTGGATCTGGAGTTAAGTAGATGAGTTCAAACATCGATTCCGACACTTACTAGTCATATTACCCTGGGCAAGTCACTTACCCTCTGCCTCTGTTTCCTCATTTGTAAAACTCATATAATCATAGTACCTATATCTCAGTATTGTTACAAGGATTAAACAAGATAATGCTTGTAAAATGTTTTCTAAAACTTAAATTGATATATAAATCTTTGCCATTAGCTTAATCATTGTTATTATAAATTATAGATGAACTTTAATTTATATGCATTATAAACATTGCTATTTATTTTCTTCAGATTTTTTTCTTTGTAGCTTTCTATTGATGCTTCTGTTTTCCAGTAGTTTCTTACTGAATAACTTTGGGTATTTGACTTAGACTATTTTTTTTTTACAATTTTACAAGTCAAAATTTATTTTAGATGCTTTTTAATTATTCTGAATTTCTTAATATCAATTTTAGCTTCTATGAAGTTTATTATAGGACTGGTAACAGACTGTCAGACTATCTTCCAAAGACTAGGCTACCTAAATTTGGAGAGACTTGTTATAAAATTGGCTAATTCATCAATAGAAGTTATAGTAATTCTTTTTTTTTTTAGATTTTTGCAAGGCAAATAGGGATAAGTGGCTTGCCCAAGGCCACACAGCTAAGTAATTATTAAGTGTCTGAGGTCAGATTTGAACTCAGGTACTCCTGATTCCAGGGCCAATGCTCTATCCACTGCATCACCCAGATGCCCCAATGCTTGAAGAACATCTTAATTTTTAGAAAGGTTATGATATGCAGGTGTGGAGAAAGCACTACCACTAATGATATCATAGGATCTTGAAAAAAATTAAAATTAATGAAGCATCATTGCGAATTTCCATTATATTTTCCTTTTTTGATCACTTGTTGAAAATGAAAAAAAAAATAATATCCTGGCATGCAGCTAGATTATTCCTTAGAGAATGAAGGAAAACAAGAGATGCAACCATTTATCATTTTTAAATTTCTGTTTTCAAGACTTGAAAATTCATTATGTAATCAAAATAAATGGTAAAATATGTTTTAATATATGAAAAGCACTCATTTGTCAATTCAGTAAAAATTTACTTAGAGTTTACTCTATGGATAGCATTGTGTTTGGTTTTGTTTAAAGAGGCAAAAAAGGATAAAATAAAGCCATTTTTGATGTCTTTATATTAAAAAATGAGAAGACAAGTTATATATTAAGTATGCAAATCAATATTACTTTTGAATTGCCAAATCACTTGGTGATGTGGAAGGATCTTGGACTAAGAGATAGTAAACATGGGTGGTTATAACCTTTAAGGAGATATTTAAAGTTGGCTAAGTGACATCATTTTGGGGCCCCATTTCCCTTATATCTAAAATAAAAGACTGACTTGATGATGCCCTAGATCCTTCCCACCTCTGATTTCTAAGATTCTATGATTGCCTCATAAAATGAGTATGCTATAGTAATTCAGATTATATTGTAATCCCTGAGCAAGACCTCATGGAAGGAGAACAATTTTTAGTGACTAGTTAGAATTTGGAAAAATAGAAATAAAATAAGTAGAGAAAAAGACAGCCCAAACTAAAATATGGACTAGAGAAAGAACATTACCCACCCCCACCCCCCGAAGAGATTAGCCTGGCTAGAGAAGAGATTTAATATTGCAAAGTAGCTGGAGATAAGGCTGAAACAGTAGGAGATGATTATAATACAATTGTATGATAATTATGAAATCAACTCAAAATTATCAAAAAGTTTAACATGAGCGATCCTGCGTTCCATTGGATCTATCAGGCTGGAGGAGGAGGGAGCCGAGGTGGGGGGAGGGGGAGGGGGTACAACTCTTGTCAATCATCAACCACTTTTTTTTAGGCTGCCCTTATTATGCCATACAGCAATGAAAGAACACCTTAAATATCACCATTGGGGGGAAAAAGACGATTTTAGTTGTTCCTTATATAGGGACACATTTGCATATGGAACCAATGTCAGGTTACATCCTATCAATCAGGAAGAGATCAAGGAAGTAAAATGGCCAGTTCCTCCAGGCTTTGCCTTTAGGGATAGATAGGCAGCAGCAAAATTTAATTTAAAAATTCAAAACTGTCCTTTATTGTAGTTTAGACCCCTAATGTCTGCACACAAGGAAAGGATTAATCTGACTGAAAATGTGCTTATGTGGGAAATACTTTTTTGTACAAGGCCTTCCTAAAGAGCATGGAAACTAATTTTCAGCATTCACTTCTGGACCTTTGTTATTTCATTTCAACTTCTCTGACCATATCTACTATGTTATAATGTAGGGTTTCTAAAAAAGCATTTTTTTTTTAGGTTTTTGCAAGGCAATGGGGTTAAGTGGCTTGCCCAAGGCCACACAGCTAGGTAATTATTAAATGTCTGAGACCATATTTGAACTCAGACTCCAGGGCAGGTGCTCTATCCACTGCACCACCTAGCCGCCCCGGGTTTGGTTTTTTTTTTTAAGCATAATAACAGTTTCTCTTAATTGATTTTACTAGTAAAGGCAGCAATCTTATTAAGTGACTTCTGTATACTCAGCAGTGGTGATCCAAAAGAAACAGTTCCTGCTTTCATGGAGCTCCCAGGCTAAAAGGGAGACCAAAGGCAAACTAAGAATGCTATAGAAAGGATAAATTGGAGCCGCTGTCAGAGAGACAGTGCTAATATTTAGGGGGAATGGTGAAAAGAAGGAGTTTAGCTGAAACTTAAGGGAAGCCAGGACACAGAGACTTAGAAGGAGAGACTTCCAAGCACAGAGGCTAACAAGTCAAAATAATCTAAATTGGGTGGTGGGATGTTATGCAAGAACAAGGAGCCTGATCCTTGTCATGGGATCACAGAGCATCTAGGGGGAAGAAGAAAGGTGACAGGAAAGGTCAGAAGAGTCCAGCACATAAAGTACTTTAAACGATAAACACTTTTATATTTGATCCTGAAGGTAACTGGCAGTCTCTGGAGTAAATTACCTTCTTAAGTCTTTTAATATAGACATTTCATAAGAAAAAATACTGATTCCACAAAATAGCATGATATAGTGATGTTGTTACATTTTTTAATTCAATTTTATTATAAATTGAATTTTCTGTAATTATTTACTAACTGTAGAAACAACTGAATAATATAGTAAATTTATGCATTCGCATTTTTGATGATTGAAAACCAGCACTTCAAATTCAGAGATTTTTTTAAAAAAATTTAAATTTATTTAAGGCAATGGGATTAAGTGACTTGCCCCAGGTCACACAGCTAGGTAATTATTAAGTGTCTGAGGTGAGATATGAACTCAGGTCCTCCTGACTCCAGGGCCAGTGCTTTATCCACTATGCCATCTAGGCCTCCCCCCCCGAGATATTTTTTAATCTCATAAACTCAAATTATTAAAATAATTCTTAAAATGCCTCATTTGAAGGCTTCATAGAAATATGAAGATAGACTTAGTCCACAGTTCTTGCTCTCAGGATACTTATACTTTAATATATATATTGAAGTAGTTACAATACAGTCTCCTCTGTATATATGCTAGGGACAAATGGGAGAACCAGTCAAAGTCTTAGGAGATCTCAAAGATGGGAGAAAGGTCATTTTCATCAGAGGTTGGAGAAAGAAGGGGCGAGGGTGATAAGGAAGAGAGACATTCATTACCTTGAAGACAAGGAAGACTTTATAAAGACAAACATTGGAAATAGAGGGCTTGTGACAGACAAGTAGGGCTTTAGCCAAGCCAAAGAGTTAGAAAGGAGGAGAATGAGAATAAGAATGAGAATGAAAAAAGAATAATTCAGTTTGATATATAGAAGATTTGATGAAAAGTGGTATAAGGTTAGACAAAGATTATAAATGTGGGGTCTTACATATCAATGAAATGATGATTATAATCTTTGATGTAGAAAGGCCTTTATTGACTGCAAGTTTGTGGGAGGAACTCCTATCTTTAAAGATATAAATTGTCCTGTGTCCTGACCAAACATTTTGGGACATGAAGAAGATTATACATTGCTACTGGAGATTTTCAAACCCTACAAAGGTTGCCTCTGGCTCCATTGAAGGGAACTAAAAAGGTCTACAATCCCATTTTATGAGTATGAATGGTTTATTTAAAAAGACTTTGAAAGGAAAATGGATAGATGAATTTGGTGAGGGGAAGGAAGTCCAGTACTGTAATTGTAACAATAGTAGCAAAAAGACAGTGAGTGGGTCCCAATTCGAGGCAGCATGGTACAGGTGAAAGAATGCTAGATTTAAAGTTATAGGACCTTGAATTCAAATTCCCCACTCTCCTTATTAATTAATGACCTGAGCAAGTCATTTTATTTTCTCAATATTCTCATCTGTAAAACAAAAGGGTTGGTAAACTTATTAGGACTTATTAGATACCCAATATTTAATATGTAATATGAGCCAAAGTGATGTGAGATTACCCCGCTGAGATCTGTCAGTAGATGTTCACAAAAGAGGGACTATGAGTGAAGAGGGACAATTCTGAAATCATATGGAAGGAATTTTGATTGGAAAAAGAGATTGTTTTATTATGTTGTTTTATATGTCATTTTTTCCTGTCATTAAAAAACCTGTGCTTTTCTGTAAGCTGTATCATTTTTAGTAGTCATTAAGAAATTCTTGCAGAAGGTAGAATTTGAATTGAATCTTTTTTTGGGGGGAGTGTTGTGGGGCAATGGGATTAAGTGACTTGCCCAAGGTCACACAGCTAGTATCAAGTGCCTGAGGCTGTATTTGAACTCAGTTCCTCCTGTTTCTAGGGTGTGTGGTCTATCCTAGTTGTCTCCTGAACTGAATCTTGAAAGAAGCCAAGGTGGCCAGGAGGTAAAGACAAGGAGAAGAAGAATTCTAGGTGTTGGGGATAATGACCACTGTGGAGATGGATTGTGGTATATGAGCAAATATAGGAAGACCAGTGTTGTTGTGTTGAGGGGACTAAACTTTAAGAAGACTGGAAGAGCAGGAACGGACCAAATCATAAAGAATTTTATTTTTTTTTTTTTAGGTTTTTGCAAGGCAAATGGGGTTAAGTGTCTTGCCCAAGGCCACACAGCTAGCTAATTATTAAGTTTCTGAGACCGGATTTGAACCCAGGTACTCCTGACTCCAGGGCCGGTGCTTTATCCACTGCACCACCTAGCCGCCCCCATAAAAGAATTTTAAAGGTCAAACAGAAGATTTTATATTTTATCCTGGAGGGAGACACTGTAATATATTGAGAAAAGAGTAACCTGATTAGACCTGTGCTTTATATTGATCACATTGGAAGCTGAGCAAAGTGGAAGATGGGTGAGAATAAAAGCAATAGTAAGAGCGGGCATGGAGAGTCTTTTTAGAAAGACTTAAGTGTAAAGTACCAATATTCCCAGTATGAACAAGAGTCAAAACTGAAGCAGTGACACTCTTCCTTGGACTACAGAGCTTGGCCAAAGTAGTCCTCAAAGACCTTCCCACTTTAGTAGACTCTGCCAGAGTTTGCTTTCTACTCAGTTTTTGGGACCTTGAAACAGATTACATATTGCCACTGGATATTCTCAGAACCTAGAAGGACCTTTAAATATACAGGGTCATGATGTGGAATCAGAGGAATGCATCAGTAGAGAATAAGAGATGAATAAGACTTGCCTCACAACAGTGAAACCCCTTGTGTTAGATCACATAATTAATAGCTACTTATCATTTATGTATCATTTGGGGATTTGAAAAATGTTTTACAGACGTTTTCCCACCCAAAACCCTTGAAAAACGTAAGTGCTATTATTTTATGCAAGAGGAAACTGAGGCAGAAGGAGGTCAATTGACTTTGCTCAAGGCTATATACAGTTATGATGTGTCTGAGTACCACCAGCTGCTTCACATATAAATTTGTATTTGGCCCAGTCAGCATAGTTTTTTAGTTTTCTCTAGCAGTAACTTTCTACTGAATACGGAAAAACCGAGATTAAGAGTGTCATCATTAGCTCCATTTGTTCTCTGTGGCTATTTTCACCCCTTGAAAGCTGTTATGAAATTCATCTCCTTCCATTCCATCCTTCACATATGTCCTCTCTTTACCACCTTTGATATCGTTTAACATTGTATATAACTTCCTCTTAAATGTTTAGAGTTTTGAGCTGATTTATTTTTTGCTAACAAAATCTGAGATCTTGAGTCAAGAATTACAAGACAATAATACTTTAGTTGGGAGGCACTTCCATGCTACATTCCATAGTCTTCTAGATGCAAATATCCTCTCATTACTAATTTACGTCCATCCAAGTAACTCATATCATATTGCCAATGCAGAATGAAGTTTAAAACTCTTGGTCCTTCAGAACTAATTGCAGTAGCCCCCTCCATGATGGTCAGACAGGTCTTTTGGGAGTTGCCTTTCTTATTATCCTGCTTATCCTAAAGTCATTGCTACTTATCTTCAATGAACCATGTCCACTTTTGCCTGCCATCTGCTCTTTGTGATCATTAGTCTGAAATCTAGCTCAGAGAGCTGCATATTTAAGTAGGATACAGTTTTGTAAAGATTACATAGGAGGAAGGGTGAGTATGCTTTTATGTTTTTTGGAGAGAATAGTATGACAGCTTTCACAAGGCAAAAATGACCACAGAGAACAAATGGAGGTAATATAAGAATTTTAATCCCAGGTTTTGTGAATCTAGTGGAAAATTGCCAAGTACTTCTATTGGAAACACAAAAATCTGCTACCTCAGTTGAGTACAAATCTATATGTTGTAATTTCTCTAGGCTTTCGCTGAAAGCATGGCAATCGTTTTAGTCATATTTATTGATTTTCTTATTACTAAAATCCTCTCTCATGACCCTGGATTCTCAAGAGATATGATAGTGGAGAGAAAACTCTGAATAGAGCCCAATAAAATTGGAAGGACTTTGAGCACTGACCTGGCAATGGATTCCAGTCCAAGGACCAAACAATGTAACTTAAAATCAGAAGTTGGACACTATTTGGGCCCAGCAAATTGAATTGCACCTGTGTTGATGTAGAAAAATACAAGTATCGATAAAATCCAGGGGGAAATATTGAATTTCAGGTCAGAGGAGGAAGCTCAAACACAGAGGCATGGCACCTGAATATGGCCAGAATAAGATGTGAAGAGATCTCAGTCTGGACAAGATAAGGATGATACAAAAGGCTACAAGTGGAGTTGGAAGGCAAAAACCCCAAAATTTCAGGATGAAGCTTGAATTGTGAATCAGAGGTGAGGTTTTCATGACACTGTTCAATCATCCTCTCTTCCTCATAGACATCATCAACTTCTTGACTACCTTTCATCTCTGTTCATAAACTTTCGTATGTTTTCCATATCTTAAAACTATATCCCTCAAATTATTCTCTCCTCAATTTTTACTGCCAAACTTTTAATAACATTAATCTTAAAATACCATCTCATTTCTCCTAAACTCTCTTGCAATATGACATCTGCTACTAGATACTCTACAATACAACTTTCTTCAAGGTCACCAAAAACCTTCTTTTGACTAAATCTAATTGTGTTTTTGTTTCTTTTCTTATTCCCTTTAATTTTCCTGTAGTATTTGGTTCTTTGGACTATCCCTGCTTCAATTCTGAGATTTAGCTCTTCTGTATCTTCTGCTTCTCAGATGATTCCTTCTCTGACTCCTTTACTAGGTACTCCTTTACTAGTGATCACTAATGAAAATGACTGTTACTCTAAATCTCTTCTCCAATTCACTGACTGAATTCCTATTCCACATTTCCAACTATATCTATGGGTATCTCTACCTTGGTTGATTGACCATCATCTAATATTTAACATTAAAATATTACTCTTAATTTTAATCCCTAAATCTGTTTATTCTCCTAAATTCTCTGTCATTCCTTAGCCACGGAGTCTTGAAACCTCCCATTCTTTTATCTCCCATATTTAATTAGATATCAAAGATTTTTTTTGGCATTTTATTTATACTGTATGTCCTGTATTTCTCTACCTTTCCACTTCAACAACCATAACCGTAGTTGTGTTCCTTATTATTTCTCATAAGAGATTCCTCCCTTATCTCTTAGCCTTTCTTCCAGATTCATCTTTCACACCACTTCCTAATCCACAAGCCTGATACTGGTACTAATTTGAGCAGAAATCTCCAATGATTCCTTATTGTTTGATAAATAAAATCAAAATTTAGCCTTGAATTTGAAGCTTTCCACATGTTGGATTCAACCTTTTTAGTGTTATTTCACATTATTCTTTTTTCTGTACTCTGTATTTTAGCTAAACTGATCTTTTATTCTAACTTCTACCTCCACACACTTTATTCTACCTCTATGCACACTGCCTTTGAGTACATTATTTCCACTAAAATATAGTTCAGTTTTCATCTTTTCAATACCAACCCTTCAACTTTTTTTTCTTTTTTTTAAAACTATAAATGATGATTTTGTCCTTGAGTCTTATGGTCTAATTTATCTGTGGTCTTGTTCATTTCTTTCTTATTATATTTTAAGTTTCTCTAGGGCAAGGACTTTGTCTTAGATATTTCTTTTTTATCTCCAGTGCTTAACAAACCTAATTGCATATGGTCATTTGATAAATGCTCAGCGAAGTGAAGTGAGATAGTCTAAAGATCCTTTCAGAAACTGACAACTTCTATTAATGTCTGAGAGGGAGAACCACTTAAATACTTTTCTTAGATTTGGAATAGACCTGGAAAATTCAAAATCCTTTCCTTAATTCTATAGTTATTATCTTCTCCCCCTCCTAATTTTCACAACTAATTTGTATTATGTATATATATATATATATACACTGCATTTACATATCTGTGAACATGCTATATAGTAGCTTGCTCACTTCTCCTTCCGATGTAAGTCCTCCTTCTGAATACAGGAACTTTAATATTTGTGCCTTCAGAATTTGGCATAGTAATAAATAATGTTTGTTTGCTTTTTTTTTAAGATTTGAATTGAATTGAAAATATTATTTAGTGACTCTTTTTTTTTTACTCTGCTAGCCCTAAAAGATCCTTTAGTGGACAAATCATACCAAATACAGAAATACATTCTCTCCATTGTCAAATTCATCCAAAATGAATAGGGAGATTCCATTGAGAGTTAGTTCCAAGTTGTCTATGGTCTTACTGAAACTGACTCTGTAGTGGACTAGGAAGAGGTATCCATGTTCGGAATTTATTTAGTAAATAAACTCTTGTTTTCTTCTTATGGAAGACAGAGAAATTTTGCTCTTGCAGTGTTAAATTGACTGTTAGCTGTCGGTATTTGTGGTCTTGATAAAGCTGATCATCAAACGACCCTTTTTAGGTGGGGACAAAGAGAGAAGCATTGAATCAAACAAGAGTCAAAGATGATTCTCAGATGATTGAAAATGATGATAATATTATGGGAACAGGGAAATTGAGAGGGGCAACTAGTTTTCTGGTAAACATGATGAATTAAGTTTTGGTCATAGGGGAGGAATCAGAGTAAAGGTATATTTTTTCCCCTTCACGATGTTCAATCAGTAGATTGGTCTAATATCAATTAAAAATAACCCCTTCTAATAGGAACAGGAGGACAATTTTCCTTGCAGAATATTATTGTAGCAAACAAGTTTGAGGTGCCCAGTGGGATATCCAAATAAGGATGTCCTGTAGAGAGTTAGAGATAAGAAGTCAACTTTGGAGATACAAATTTGAAAGTCATCTATAATTAAGTGATAGTTGAAGCTGTGAGATAGGATTACTTCCCCAAGGGAAAGAGTGTAGAAAGGGAACAGATGGCCAAAGACTAAGACTTGAGGAATGTTCAGAATCAGTGACCAGAAGGAAGAAAACTTGGCAAAGCAAATAGCCTGGTTAGTAAGTAGGAAGAAATCAGTTTAAGTGTAGGGCCACAAAAGAGAAGGGAGGAATTTCAAGGAAAGATTGTCCAATCCCATACAATATAACAGAAATGCAATAGAAATTGTGGAATGACAAAATCAGTTAAATTCACAAGATGAAGGATAAGATGGAAATGTGTAATTCATCTTTTTTTTTTTTTTTTGGTTTTTGCAAGGCAAATGGGGTTAAGTGTCTTGCCCAAGGCCACACAGCTAGGTAATTATTTGAACTCAGGTACTCCTGACTCCAGGGCCAGTGCTCTATCCACTGTGCCACCTAGCCACCCCTGGAAATGTAATTCAAGACTACACGTGTATAATCTATATCAAATTGTTTGCTTTCTCAATGTCAAAATTGTTTCTATTTGTAATGGGGAAAAATAAAAATAAATGTCAATAAAAAAGAAAAATAAATGTCAATAAAAAAGGAAAAAAGGAGGATAAGTATACTTTTTTCTCATATATTGTTAATGGTTTGGTATAATTTAAATAGAGATAATACCTTTTAATAGGAATTAGAAGATAGTTTTTCTTCCAGAATATTATTGTAATAGAGAAGCAGATTATAAATAAAAAAGAGAGAATTTCTAAAGATGATTAATAAAAAGAAATTTGTGTACTAGTGAAAGTTTCTCTGAAATATACCCCATGCAAAAATAAAAAAAATATTTTTCTCTTAGTGCAGTTTAGCCCCCTTCCTCTTTTTCAATGAGGGAGGAAAATGACACATAAAGAGGCAGAGAGCTAAGTTTTAGAGTATCTATAAAATTAATTGAAATATTCATACACTAAATGTGAATTCTTTGTCCAAAGGTCAAAAGTAGAAAAACTAAGAAAGGAACAGAATCTTTATTCTTAATATAAATAACACCAAAGGAAAGGAAATTATGACTAAATGCAAATGAAAGAATATCACACTGATTCATTTGGAGAGATTAAATAAAGATGATAGTTTCACTCTTTATCCTAAAGCAGCAAGAAGCAGGGTTTTATTTTTAAACAGAACTTTTTTTTTGAACTTAATACATCCTATATCTATTTTTCTAATAAAATCATTATAAGAATAAGCCACATGTGCACTGAGGGCATCTTTGATGAAGATTTGAGAAAGTAACAGGTAAACTTTTATGAACAATATTCTACTATAACAAATATAACAAGATACTCTCTCATATCAAAGTTTCAAGATACTGATTTTTTTTCCAGTGTGGTAGTTTCTTTTCAGTCTCTGCTTAGAATGAGGGTACTCCAGGTCTCTGTTATAGGCCCTCTTTTCTTCTCATTTCTTAGAGAGATCATTGTTTTCCATGATATCAAATTATTCAGATTATTTTAACAATCTACATATTTAGTATTATCTCTGGTCCTGTAACAATCAAATTCCTGTTGGACAGTTCTACCTGAATGTCTCACAAACATCTAAAATAAAACATGACCTAAATAGAAGTCATAATCTTTCCTTCTAAACAAGTCTTAATTTGAGTTCAGTAGACCCCTAAGAGGTCAATCATAGATTTAAAAGGGTCCATGAATTTAGAGGGGAAGAAATTATACCTTTATTTTTATAAACCATATATTAACATTATTCTGAATAGGAATCTGTAATTTTACCCTAATGTCAAAGGAGTCCAAGACATTAAAAATGTTTAAAACTCTATTAAAGTCAAGGTCTGTTTCATTTTTGTCTTTGTTTTCCTATGGCCTACCTAGAAAGTGCTTGCATAATTAATTAATCAAATCAAATACAATTAGAAAGGAACACTGATACATTGAAAATTGAACTGGATTTGGAATCAGAAGAACTGGGTTCAAATTTCATTTCTCTATTACCTGAGTGACCTAAAGCAAGCATACTGCTGTAGTAACTGTCAAGTGAGGTAATGAATAAAAAAAAAACAACAGGATTTTTGTTCTTTGAGTCCCCCCCCCCCCCCCCCCGTATGATCATTGACAGGTCCTGTAACTGATTTGAACCTCAGTGTAACATGAGTTGATACATTAGATCTGGAATGAGAAGAAATATTAGAGGATATGTCCTCCAACTCCTTCACTTTACGGACAAGGAAATGGAAGTTGGAGAGTTAAGGGACTTGATCAAGTTCAAATACAGTAGATCCAGAATTTGAATCCAGATGTGTCTGTCTCTCTCTGTCTCTGAATCTCTGTCTCTGTCTCTCTCATTTCTCTCTGTATATGTTAAATATTTACCTGTATATATAGATACATGCATATGTGGTATGCTTGTGTTCATGCATGTATATATGGAAACATGGTATAGTGTCCTCAGAACCAGAAAGACTTGGAATCAAGTCCTACCCCAGAGGCATGTTGGCTGAGTGATCCCAGTGAATTCAGTTAACTTCTTAGTCTCCAGAGGTATCAAATCCAAAGACTGCATGCAGCCTTCAAAATTCCCCAGAATGACCTGAAATAGATTAAAATCCAATGGGGAAAGTAAAACTTCATTACATCATAGATATTATGTGGCTTTTGAAGTCAATGTGAGGGTCAAGGGGAAGATCTGTTTCTTTCTGAGTTTGATATTATTGCTCTAGACTCCAAGTAGAAGTTCCCCAAATCAGTGAATTCACAAGTTCAGCCTTTCTATCTCTTAGACACACAAACTGAAGCTTAATAAGTTGAAGTTTAAGCAATGACCCCATGGTTATTCAAGTTATTATTGTTAGAGAAAAATTTAAACCCAGATATTTGGTTACAAGTCCAGCTGTTTTTCCTCTTGCCATTCCTTTTAGCTGGCATAATGCCACCATGTCAAGGTGTTTTCATCCAAATAGAACTTATAGTCAGAACATTCAAGAAATTGGAACCTTGATGAAATAATGGGACATATGTCAAGAATTTTCATGAGACACTAAAGCGATGTACACAATGACTATACTATGTAGTAGTATGCGGTATAAATAAAAAATGTACAGAGTTCTTTTTGTTACTTACTGACACTTACTAGCTATCAGGACCCTGAGCAAGTCAGGGTTAAGTGACTTGCTCAGGGTCCTGATAGCTAGTAAGTGTCAGTAAGTGTCACTTGTCTGAGACCAGCTTTGAACTCATGTCCTTCTAGTGCTACCTAGTTGTCTCCTGTTTATAATATGGAGAGATTTCTTCTGGTTTATGTGAAAGGGAAGGCCATTATCTGAATTGCTTTAGAGCTAAAGAAGAATCAAATAGTAAGCAAAAAGTTATGGCTTTAGAATCAGGAAGACTCAGGATTAAACTCTGGAAAATCATTGAATTTCACTTTGCTCATCTCAAAAAATGAAAGAAATGCAGTTACATTCTTTCCAGCTATGATCCTCTGATAATAGAAGCCTAAATTAGGATACTGGAAATGGAAAGAAGGGATGAATAGGAAATATATAGCAGAGAAGAAATTGATAGGAATTAGTGAATGATTCATTATGGCAAATGGACAGGGAGGAGTAAAAGAAAGCTAATACTTCAGACATGAAGTATTGAAAATAATCATTGTTCACTGAAAAGCAATAGTATGCACTATTCATGAGAAGCTCATTCATGAAAGCTCATTCAGAAGAAGTTCGTGACATTTGAGTTTTGGTCGCTAAGATGATACATAGGTGAAAATGCCCAAAGGGACAAAGAAATGCAAGTTAGGCTAGAGTTAAATATTTGGGCATCCATGACTGACTGTGATTGTTGAAGTGGCTGAATCACAGAATCTCTGTTGGAAAGGAAATCAGAGACCACCTAGCTCCACTAAATTAGAATGTCCTCCACAAAAGTGGAGTCCTCCCCACTCCATGGTCACCCATTGACTTGAAGACTTCAAGGGAGGGGAACCTACTAAATCCCAAGCCAAATTCATTTCACTTTGGGATGGTGTCAGTTATTAGAATATCTCCCTTTATATCAAGAATCAACATATTTTTTCTGCTGCCCATGGCTAAATAGAACAAATCTAATTCCTTTCCCATATGATAGTGCTCCACAGATCTAAATCATGTTGTTCCTACATATCTGTTGCATAGCCTTTTCTCATCTGCCCTGGTTTCTGACCTCTTCTCTAGACTGTTATTTCTCTGGAAAGGTTCCAACTTCTTTTTGAGATGTTTATGAGTCAACATAGACATGTCTGTGTCTGTCTATCCATCATCATCATCATCATCATCATCATCATCATCATCATCATCATCATCATCATCATCATCTATCCATATACCACAAATGATTTATTCAGGATACAGAATATTGGTATCACATTGTGAAAGAATATTTGATATCTATGGTAAACTTTAAATTAAGTAGTATGAACATGTTTCAAAAAATGGTAGAGATAATTAGTTCAAATGATTTTTTTAAAAGACCCTCCCTTAGTGCTCTGAAGTGGTTTTTTGTTTAAAGCTTTGTGCTATTTGTCACTGTGTCTCTGTCTCATGACTTCCAGTGGAACCACATGTGAGAGATTATTTAATATCTTAGTAAACTTTGAATAAAATAGCATGAAAATGTTTTAAGTAATGGCAGAAAGAAAATCAGTTCAAATTCTCTTTTTAAAAAAATCTATCCTTAAAATTTCACTTAGTGCCCTGAAATTGTTGGGTTTCTTTAAAGCTTTGAAGTGTTTTTGGTTCTTACTCTAAAGGTGAAACATGAATTTGAGTTCTCTAGCTTCTGATATATCTATATATTTGATACCTTTTTTTCTCTTTGAAAGAGGGTGAAGTAGAGCATTAGATCTAATGATGTGCACAGCTGAGAAGAGTACTTTGAAAAGCTCATTCAAAGTATGTGTTTCTCCCAAAGAACTAGACCCATTGAATGAATCCTCTCTGTATGTGGGAAGTGAAGTATTTAAGCATAACTCAATTTCAGGATTAAAGGTCAGTTATCTACTGTGGAGACCTTGAAGGGTGGTCAATTTTTTCACTGAAGTAACAGGAACTAAGTTTCTATATTTGCAGTGATGGACTGGATAGCTTCCTCATGTTATTCAATATCTATGGTCTTGAAAACTGTAAACAAGATATTTAGAAATTGAATAATCACATTTCAAAATGGTCATTTTATAATGAGATAAATAATCTTTTTTTCAATTTAAGAAAAAACCTTTTACTTACAAATCACTAGCAAGATGCTTCTTTTTTTTTAGTTTTTTTTTTTTAGTTTTTGCAAGGCAATGGGGGTTAAGTGATTTGCCCAAGGTCATACATTTAAACTCAGGTCCTCCTGACTCCAGGACCGGTGCTCTAGCCACTGTACTACCTAGCTGCCTTCAAGATGTTTCTTTTGCATGTGTTTATATCAGATCTTCTTAAGGGAGGTCCTCATAAATTCTCAGAATGTTTCTCTTTAGAGATAGATTAATATTGTAATGTACCCTGCAATCCTATCACAGTAAGAATTCCCTCCAAAGATGCTTATTACAAATTGTATGATCCCTCTCAACCTTTTCTATCCCCTAATAATTTTGCCACAGAAGTATGACTTTTGTTCAACTTGGAAAACCAAATTCTTTGAGGTACCTCAGCACTTGGGAAGTTTGGGAATGCTAAATTGACCATTCTTTAACTATTTAGCAGGAAGAACCAATCCCCTAGATGGACTTTAGGGACTTTTATCTCTGGCTCTCTTATTTTCCCTGGACTCATGTGTCAATTAACTGTCCTGTGTGGAAATAGAGTATGGACCACCCCTTCATTTGTTTTGAGAAAACACAATGAGTTGACTAGAACATAACAGCTTAAGCATTTTCCAATGATACAAGCTAATAATGAGCTTTGTTTGCTTCTTGAGATGGATGTGTCCAGGCTTAAATATGACTTTGTGAGTATGAAAGACATTTAGAGAGATTTAACCTCCAAAACCTTGTATGTATAGTTTTGAATTGGAAAGGGCTTCAGTGACCAATTTGTCCTACCTGATTGTGGGCAAGAGTTGATTCTGCAGTATTATCCAAGTTGTCTTTCAATTTTGACATAAAGATGTCCAATAAAGAGGGAAATCAGTACGTGCCCAGTCTATCCTTAGGAACATTTATGCTTATTTTTCAAATGTATAGAATTAAGTGTGTTTCAGTGTAAAAAATAGTATTATGTTATTCTTATTAGAATGGAATGGAATTTGTTATTCCTACTTCATAGGGTTGGAAGTAGTAAATTATTTTTAGACCTGATTTTGTTTGTAATTGTGGTGATAAAAAAAACCTCTTGAAAAGTGAAAAAAGTCAGTGGAGAGGAAGAATTAGTAACCAAGGAACTAGTTTGGATAAGTTATCCTTTTCTTTTTTTAATCTAAATTACTTGTTGTTTATTGTGGTTAGATAGCTTTAAATGGCATTGTATGTAAAGTTTATTTTTTTCTTTTCCCCTATCATTTCAAATTAGTAAAGTTGCTTGGTTTTCTACATGGAGAGTGAAGAGGAAAAAGGAGGCATTTATCCAGTCAATTCTAGCAAAAAGAACCTCAGAAAGTCACAGGAATTTAGGATAATATATTTAAACTTGAAGGAACCTCAGAGGTCATGGAGTACAAACAGCTCATTTTATTGATGAGGAAAGTGAAACAGAGAGATTAAGTGCCTTACAGGATCATTCATCTAGTAAAATATCTGAGTCAGAATTTGAATTTAGGTCTTTCTGATTTAGAATTAAGCACACTATCAAGAATGTAATTTTACTGACCATTTTAGACGTGACTTCTCTTATCTGTAATTCAGTATTGAACGATATGATCTCTAACATTCTTTTCACCTTTAAGTCTACAATCCTACGAAACCAAAGCCCAAATTCTTTTTAATAATTTACCTAATTTTCTACTTGATTTAGCATGTTTAAATACTGTAACTTGGGAATTGGAATCAGGAGAAAAACAATAACTTAAAGAAATGTAATATTGGGAGGTTTATTTTTTGTGTTTTTTTTATTTCAGAAGATTTGAAAAAATCAAAATTACCAGTTCAATGAAATAAAAATACTTTGAAGGGACTATTTATCCTATATCTACACACTTTTAAAATTAGCTGTAGTTAATTGAAGTAATTGTATAAATGTAGTAATTAGTCTTAGTGAAATAAAATGAATTTATTAAGTGTTTACTATTCATGATTATTCATACTTAGCAAACCTTTTGACTTGTTTCCTACCTCTCTCCTTTTATTTGCAAGCCAAAAGTGACTTTTTTCTTTTAAGCCTTTATCTAGAGTGTGATGATATTTCCTTTCCATCTATTCATTAGCTTAGATGATACTTACCTTGCTTCTTTCCCCAGGATGTTGTCTGATGAATTTAGGGCAGTTTGTATTTGGACAGGAACCAAGAACACTTTTCACTAAAATTGCCAACACCTGCATGATGGACAGTAGACATTTGTATTTCCTGTATAAATCAACTCCTAGGTTTTGACAGGAAGATTCAGAATGCATTCACAATGTCACATATTCACCTTTTAGATAGTCTGGGGAGAGATAAGATATTTCTTTGCTCTTATTTTGGATTTTTGTCAAAACTGGAGGGCTGTAAGATTCCAAAATATACTGTTGCCTTTCACATAAATTAAGTCAAATAATGTCAGCTGGGGTCTTCAGGTAATATCCTGTTGCTCCATTCATTGATCATGATTAGGTAGCTTGTTTTGTGTTTAATGCCTCTGTTTAACAGAAATTTATTTTATAAAACAAAATGCTCCAGGATATACTCACTCAGTTACAAAATTATGGAGACCTCTGTATCTAGAATCTTTTTTTTTTTGGTATACAGCAAACAAATGTAATTTTGTTGATTATATAATTTTTGCATTTTTTTAGAAATAGCACTTTATCAACTATGGACTTTTGTTCAGAAAATAGGCTATTGAGATTTTTGTCAATGCAATTTGAAAAAGAATTCTTAAAGAAACAAAATTATAATAGTTCCTTATTGCTAATTTTTATAAATATTACAAAAAATTCCCTATGGTATCAAATTCCATATTGTAGGGAGTCAATTACTTTTTGTATCAGTGTGAAATTTGTCGAAAAATTTTTTATAAGTCTCTTGAAATGTGATTGGTTAGGTAGACGGTATCTTGATAATGCATCAATAAGGAAGATTTTTGTAAAATGGTTTAAAAATTGTGAAGATCTGGCAGCTAGGTGGCCCAGTGGATAGTCAGGAGGACCTGAGTTCAAATGCAGCCTCAGATATTAATTACCTAGTTGTGTGACCTTGGCCAAGTACTTAGCCTCCATTGCCTTGCAAAAACAAAACAAAAAAAATTGTGAAGATCTAGATTTTAAAGGTATCACAATAAAAGAAAAAATAATATTTTCAAAAAAGGTAGAAAGGTCTGTAATTCCCTTATACATTTCAAAATAATTGATTAAATACAACTCTTCATTAATTGTTAAATCTATCTAATTTAGTATAAAAAGAGCTTCCTATACCATGAATGTTTTTAATTACTTCTAACAATATTTATATAACAGTAATCACCTTAATTAAAATATTTCAGAGTAAATTCTAAAAGTCATATATTTTGTCAAAAGACTTCATGTAGATACCTTTTACGTGTAGACCACTGAGGGCCTTCCGTGATTTTCTTATTGCCTAGTCTTTTACTATACTAGCTAGGACTTAGCTGGAGGAAGCTCTAAAAGACATCTGAGTCTATTAATAAAATTTTTGTATGAACATTTATATCTCAGAAAGCAACAATCACTATAAGTCATGACTTAATTTACAGTTTTGCTGATGGCTTATACTTAGCAAAGTATAAATAGTATATAATAGCCTTAAGAGAATATATATACATACTCACACACACCCACAGATCTATAGACCAATTGTGCTTTCTCTCCTCTCTCTATACACGCATATACATATACATATATATATATATATATATATTATATGTGTGAAAATGTACATATTCATTTCTATTCAGTCAAAAGAATTCAGGAGGCAAATGTTCTAAAATAGGAATATATCAGTTATATTGTATTAGTGAGCTACTTGATAGATGTTCCTTCCAGAATATGTTTTGTCTTTTTAATCTGAAATGTAAGCTAAAATTATACTAATATTTAATTTTAGTGGACAAATATGGTTATAGAAAATCAATAAGTGAAAACTAAGAACTGATATTGAGGTGGATAAAGAAATATTTTTAAAAATCTTTTTTTTTATATTTTAGGTTTTACTGGGATTTAATAATGCTTATAATGATGGTTGGAAATCTTGTCATCATACCCGTTGGCATCACATTCTTTACAGAGCAAACCACAACTCCATGGATTATTTTCAATGTGGCATCAGACACTGTTTTTCTTTTGGACTTGATAATGAATTTTAGGACTGGGACTGTCAATGAAGACAGTTCTGAAATCATCCTGGATCCTAAAGTTATCAAGATGAATTATTTAAAAAGCTGGTTTGTTGTTGACTTCATCTCATCGATACCTGTGGATTATATTTTTCTCATAGTAGAAAAAGGAATGGACTCAGAAGTTTACAAGACAGCCAGAGCCCTTCGAATTGTGAGATTTACCAAAATTCTCAGTCTCTTACGTTTACTACGACTTTCAAGGTTAATTAGATATATACATCAATGGGAAGAGGTAAGATACCCTCAATATTTATTTCAAACTTTTGTATCTTGAAATAATAAAAATGAATTTCATGAACTTTTTCAATTAAAAAAAGATGAGTATCTTTGGAGCATAATTGGTATCTAATACATACATATATACATATCTACTTATTTGTGTGTGTGTGTGTGTGTGTATGTGTGTGTCCTCATTAGAATGCAACCAAAAGAGTTAATTTGAATTGGTAGTAGGTTAAATTAGGGAATATTATAAAAAGTCTGTGTTTGTGTGTGTGTGTGTGTGTGTGTGTATGTGTGTTTGTGTGGGTGGGGGGAAACTTGTTTATTTTGTTTTCTATCTGGAGAATTTTCTAGACATCTTAGTTAATGGATTTCTATCAAATAGGCAGGATTAATAAATTGCAATTTACTTCTGTAAAGTCTTAGCTATGAGAGATATTTTAGATGACCTACTACTACTGTAATGATTTGGATTTATTCATTCTAAGGTATGGTAAAAAGTAAACCTTCTATAGAAACACTGTTGGTCACCTTAAACACTAAAGGCATTTGTAGGGCTAGACAGAAATAGTTGTTTCTTTAAATATCTTCACGTAGTGATTGTAAAAATCTTGCATCATTTCAGAATAGTATGTAGATTTTTTTCTTCTTGTTAAACTTTGGTTGAATCTATCCATGTTGTGTTTATACATCAATTTATCCAACAGTAATGAGAATAAAACATGCTGGAGAGAAATTGTTACATGTAAATCCCAGCCTGAGCTTGTCCCAGGACACAATGAATTAATAGACCCAGTTCCTACATTTTTCAGGATGATAGACTGCAGATGACATGCAGCTGGTTAGCAACTACAGCTGGGTTGGGTATTTGTCTAATAAAAATGAACTGAGAATTTTCTCTTCATACACACACACACACACACACACACAATCAATTCATGTTTGCTTACTTTACAAAATCAAATGCAAATAAGAAACAACTATAGATAAATATTTCAGTTGTATAATACTTCCTAAGTTAGTTATCTTCTTTTCTGAATAACCCTGGGAGAATTCTGTCCCTTTGTCCTAGGCCTTTCTTTTACCTGACTCCATAGAGAAATCACCAACTGTCTCTATTCCATTAAACCAATAGACTCAGAATTCTGCCCTATCATGGTGATGGTCTTGAAATACCTAATACCTAAATTGCCACCTTTCATTATTACCATTGATCAATGTCCTACACAATTCTGGTCATAGAATCTTTTTTCCTCTCCTTTGTTCCTAATAAAACCTTTAGAATACACAGACACAGACACACACACACACACACACACACACACACACACACACACACTTGACAAACATTGTATTGTATTGGGGCAGCTAGGGGGTGCAGTGGAAATGTTGGGCCTGGAGTCAGGAAGATCTGAGTTCAAATCCAACCTCAGATGATTACTAGGGGAGTAACCCTGGGCAAGTCACTTTGCTCAATTTCCTCATCTGAAAATGAGCTAGAGAAGGAAATAGCAAAGCACTTTAGCATCTTTGCCAAAAAAAAACCCAAATAGAGTCATACAACTGTAAAGACTGAACAACAAATGCTTATTAGAGTATGTGGGCAAAAGAGTACTTAATAGAAATGACAAAAGCAAGGTTTAAGAAATAAAAAGTTCAGAAAATTCATCCCAACCATCAAGATGAATTGTTTAAATGCATCCTCATTCATTCCAGGTAGTTAACAATTTCCTAGGTTGATTAGACCTTTTTATCAAATTTGGTCCTCCCTTCAAAACTACCAAAACACCCTCCAAAGGATTACACAGATAAACTCTACCACCGATTTCATCAATGCTCCTCCCTCTCACAATTCTCTGAATACTTTATGCTCATTAATGCCTTCTTCTCCTACCCAAATCTCAAGGTTTCCATCAATTATTCTTCCAATTTTTTTTTGCAGGGACAGGGGTTGGATAGAGGGACAAAGGGAGAGAGAGACAAAGACAGATAGAAAGGAAAAAGATTGAGAAAGTCATAGATGGAAACATATTCAGAAAAAGAGAGACAAAAAGACAGACAGAGAGAGAGAGAGAGAGAGAGAGAGAGAGAGAGAGAGAGAGAGAGAGAGAGAGAGAGAGAGAGAGAGATGGGGAGAATAGAAGGAGAAAATAAGTGTGTGCAGTATTCTCCTAGAAAAGATAATGAATCTATGCTTTTAAAAATGGTTTTGTTGACTAGAAAAACTTTTTTTAGCACATTCATGATAGAGAGTACTTACTTTTTGGTGTAGGCTTATACAAGTCAATAAACTGAACTTTTTGAAGAGTTGCTTTCTGTGGTGTTCTGTAGCAGAGTATTTTGTGTGTGCTTCTCAATGACATTTTGGTTCACAGGATTTGGTAAATGACATGCAATAATAAAACACTGCATAATGCAGTGCTGAAAAGGCCTAAATTAGATCATCCTTAAAATATAGATATATACAACATGTTTAAAATGAAATATGATGAATTTAAGAAAGTAAAGCTAAAAGTTTCAGTGTAAGGAGACTCAAGCAATATTTGGATTTGAATCTAATCTCTGATATCATCTATGCTATCATAATCATGTCTTTTAAGCCCTCTAAATATCATTTTCCTGGTCTATAATGAGGTGATAATTGTCTCCACAGTGCCTATTTGGGAGGTTGTTGAAAAGATGGAATGAGATAATGGATGAAAAACTCGAAGTAAATTTTTAGCTGTTGTTATTTATTATCATTATCTAAAAATTTTTTTGTAGTGGGGGAAATGTTTTGCTTTATCAAGATTTTTTTAAACCAAATATGAAGTAAATAACAGCTAAAAACAAATATCTAAGGAATTACTATGTTGCAGGAACTCTGGTGGTAGTAAGAAGCATTAAGTATCTGTGACATTCTCAAAATGACTTTAAATTTATGGTATTTTTTTAAGGGATGATCCTTAATAAAAGCAGGATCATATGGTAGAAAGAGTATGGGATTTTGAGTTAGTGAGACTTTGGTTAGGAATACTTTCTTTGTCACTAAGACACTGTGACCATTCACAAACTAATTTCTCTGAGCCTTGTTTTGTAATGGGGCTAATAATAATTCCATTACTGAATTGTTGTGGGAAGCTAGCAAGTTAAAAAGTACTTTGTAAAACTTAAGGTACAATTAAAGCAAATAAAAGTTATTTTTTGTACCTTGTGGGAGGAAGTAAGAAAATAATTACATCAATTGTAATCTAAAAATTTCATTATTTCTGTAGAGATAAATTGATATCCCTCCTCCCCCCAGAAGTAAACAATTTACAATTTTAACCTTTTCCCTTGTTTCTAATGAAGGACTAAGAAGGAAAATAAACAGAGCATAGACGATAGGAATCAAGGAAACAAGGATTATGGATAGTGACAAAGCACCAAAGTTGAACCTTAACTTATCAAAAATTGAAGATATAAATATATTTTTTCCTTAATTTGTAAAAATTCTAGCACTGATTTATACAATCAATATACAGGAATATATGTACAAATACTGATTATGCTAGGGGTATAAATCTGAAAATGTATTTAGACATAAATAAGTGATGAAAATCTTAGAATATATGATGACTCTTCTGAAGTTTAGAATGCTTGCATTGCTATAGCTTTGGTTTATGATGGTTCTTTTGCTCAGATTGACTTTCCTTGTCTGATTATTGCTTTATACAGAGCATCAGAACCATTGGTCTGCCAATCATTATATTACTTTCTGATTTCATGGCATTTTTCTTCCTAAAGCAGGTATAACTATGTCACCCTTTGTCCCCACCCCAATCACCTGGAAGATCAAATGTAAAATCTTTCCTTAAGCATTCATCAAAGCACTTAATTACCTAGCCCACCCCTACCTTCCTATTCTTTTTACAATGTGGTCTTTCTATATTCTGTGATCCAGTGACTTGGACCATTTTGCTATTCCTTGCAAAATACATTTGATCTTCGGATTCTGGGCATTTTAATTAACTGTCTCCCTATACCTGGAAGACTTTGATTTCCTTCAAGTCCTAGATAAAATTCTCACTTCTACAGGAAACTTTTCTCAACATACTGCATCCTTTCTCACTTTTTCAGAAGTACTTTCCTTCATTTGATTATTTCAAATTTATCCTATTTTTTTCCCTCATTAGAGTGTGAGCTCCACTAAAGTTTGAACTATCTATCTATTTATCTATCTAACTGCCCACTTATTATTTGCCTTTGTGTGTCACCATCACTTAGTATATAGTCCTTGGTACATACTAGACATTTAATAAGTGATTGTTGACTAGACCAAATATTCATATTTGTGATACTCTTGCTTAAATGGACTAATTAAATCACTAAATCACTGTCTAAGGAAGTCTTCTAATTATCATTGAACACTCAGGACATATTTTGAGTTTAATAATCTGGAATACTTTATTTTCTTATCTCTCTATGGGGTATTGGTAGCAGGAAAGAACCTTATGAGGTATCTAATACTATTTAGTCATCTGGGTTCAAATTAAATGAAGATTTAATGATGAGAAATTTAAATCGAAAAAATATATTATCTCCCGGCCCCAACCTAAATACAACTACAACGAGAACTCTGGAAATTGATAAATCTGATTAGACTGCCCATATTTATTTAATTAACTGGATAATTACCAAATACCCTTTTTAGTTTTTATTCTCTAAAGACATCCTAAATATACTTACTTAATTATTTATGTTGGGGGTAAATTGCCAATGTATACTAACAGTTGTGCAAAGGAACATATGAAGAAAATAATTAAAAGACCAAAGAACTATTATTTCATTCCCTTGTGAAGGTTTGTTTGACTGTTTGACAATACCTTAGTGGTACACAAATAGAAAGTTGTAAAAATAGGCAAAAAAAAGGATGAGAGTATCCTTCTCCAGATCATTTGATAGCCAGTGACAATCTGAGCTTCACTAACTAAAGGTCATCATTTTATTGTGAATTGAGCTAAAATTCTGTAACCAAAATCATATTTGAGATATTTGGGGCAGCTAGGTTGCACAGTGGATAGAGCACTGGCCTTAGAGTCAGAAGGACAAGAGTTCTAATCCAGCCTCAGACGCTTGCTCCTTATTAACTGTGTGACCCTGGGCAAGTCACTTAACTCTGCCTCACATACAGGGCCATCTCCAGTTGTCCTTTCATATCTGATCACTGGACCCAGATAACTCTGAAGGACAAAGTGAGGCAGTGATTTAACATAGTAGCTCCTGGCAAAATATGGCAAAATATCTCTATGGTAGCTTAGCATGGAAAAAAATATCCTTTAGTGCTCTTTTCTCTGATAGCCTCTGAATTTCATTTGTTATTCTGTCATAAATCTCTGTTTAGGGAAAAGAAAATTTTGTGCCCAAAATGTATAAAATGTATAAATGTATAAAAAAGAAAGACATAAAATTTTCTTCATCCTTGAACATGGAGAAAAAATAGGAAAGAGAAAACAGAACTTTTCAGTGCTTGTGATAGAATGTTGTTAGTATCTTTCTGTTATAAGTTGGAAGACCAAGGTCAATAACCTTAGTTCTAGAATCGTACTCAAATAATTGAGTATTTCTTCCAGTTATGCAGATATCATCCAGTCTTGCTCTTCCTGGGCAACTTTAATCTATGTTCTTCTTTTATTTCACACTAAGTGGTAAAACATACCAGATTAGTGGTGCTCTTTGTATGTGTTTTCTGTGTTCTATTGTTTTGCCCTAGGGTCAAAGTTCTTTTTTCAATCATAAATTTATTTGATGACATTTTAGATTATTTTTAAGCTGCAAAATACCTTGATATCATCTAATACAAGTTTTTTATTTTATAAATTAGGGTTTCCTGGTCCTATCATTAATATCTTTTAGCAATGTGTCTTTGGGGCAGTCTTTTAATGTCTCAGGCATTCATTTCTTTTGTTTATTTGGTTGTTTGTTCTTAATGATAGATATTTTATTTTTCCAATTTCACTTTTTTTTACCACCATCCCTTTTCACCTTAGCCGTGAAAGTCTGATAAAAGTTTTATATGTTCATTTGTGTTTAACATGTTACATTTTAGTCATGTTGTATATATAAGAAATTAAAATTAAGAATGAAGCAAGAAAATCATAGAATAAGAAGGAAAAACATAACAGAAGTTTTAAAATAGTGAACATAGTATCCCATTCAGATTCTGTGCTTTGTTTTGTTTTGTTTTTTCCTCTGGATATGGATGGTGTTGTCCATAACAGGTCTCCCAGGATTGTCCAAGATCTCTGAACTGCTGAGAGGAGCTGCAGCCATCATATTTGCTCATCTCATAATGCTGTTGTTAATATGTACAATGTTCTCTTGGTTCTCCTCCCTTTTCTCAGTATCAGTTCCTGTAATTTATTCCATGCTTCTCTAGAGTTCAAACAATTCATGGTTTTTTTTATAGAACAATAATACTTAATAACATTAATTTATCATAACTTGTTCAGTCATTTCCTAATTTATGGGCATCCCCTCAATTTCCAATTCTTTGCTACTAGAAAAAGCTGCCATGAATATTTTTCAAAACTGGGACTTTTCCCATTTTCTATGATTTCTTTTGGATATAAGCCCAGTATTGTTATTGCTGAGTCAAAGGGTATGATCAGTTTTATTTCTCTTTGGACATTGGCCCATATTGCTCTCCAGAATGGTTGGATTAGTCCACAACTCTACAAACAGTATTAATTCCTAATCATTCCACAATCTCTTCTAGATTGATGATTTCCCCTTTTTATCATCTTAGCCAATCTGATAGGTATGAGGAGGTGCCTTATAGTTGCTTTAACTTGCATTTTTCTAATAAATATTAATTTGGAGCATTTTTTCATATGATTATATATAGCTTTACTTTGTTCATTTGAAAACTGCTTGTTCATATCATTTGACCATTTATCACTTGGGGAATGACTTGTAACCTTATAAATTTGATTCAACTCTCTCTGTGTATATATACATATGTATATACATACACATATATAATATATATAAAATGACATCTTCATCAGAACCCACAGCTGTGAAAATTGTTTCCCAGTTTTCTGTTTTCCTTCTAATCTTGGACTGCATTGGTTTTGTTAATGAAAAGATGTTTTAAATTTAATATAGTCAAAATCACCCAATTTGCAATTATTTATAATGCACTCTATTTCTTGGATGGTCAGAAATTTCTGCCCTTTCCATAGATCCAACCATATCATCCCTTGCATCTAAATCTTGTACTCATTTCACCCTTATTTTGAAATAGGGTGTGAAATATTGGGTCTGTGCCTAGTTTTTGCTATTCTGTTTTCCAGTTTTCCCAACAATTTTTGTCAAATAGTGAGTTCTTATCCCAGAAGTTAATGTCTTTGAATCTGTCAAACAATAAATTACTGTAGTGAATTACTACTTTCTTTTGTACCCATTCCAATCCACTGCTTCATTATTCTATTTCTTAACTAATACCAGGCTGCCTCTTTATAGTCTAGTTTTAGATCTGGTATAGCTAAACCAACTTTCTTTGTATTTTTTTTTCATATTCTTGACCTTTTATTGCTACAGATGAATTTTATTATTATTTTATCTAGTTCTATAAGATAGTTTATTGGTAATTTGAATGGTGTGGTACCAAATAGCGAATTTAATTTGGGTAGAATTGTCATTTTTATTATATTAGATCATCCTAACCATAAGCAATTAACTGTTTTCCCATTTGTTTTGATCTGACTTCATTTGTGCAAAAAGTATCCTCTCTCTCTCTCTCTCTCTCTCTCTCTCTCTCTTTACATGACAATGGGGTTAAATGACTTCCCCAAGGTCATACAATTAGGTAATTATTGTGTCTGAGGTTGGATTTGAACTCAGGCCATCCTAACTCCAGGGCCAGGTCTCTATCCATTGCACCACCTAGCTGCCCCCCAAAAGTATTCTCTATCTCCTGACCTTGGGGTTTTTGTTTATATATACAGAAATACTGATGATTTATGTGTGTTTATTTTATATCCTGCCACTTTCCTGAAATTGTTAATTGTTTCAAGGAGCTTTTAAATTGATTTTCTTTGGTTCTCTAAGTAGACTGCCATATTTTCTGCACAGAATGAGTTTTACTTCCTCATTGCTAATTCTAATTCCTTCAATTTCTTTTTCTTCTCCTTTTTCTAGAGCTAACATTTCTCATATTAAATCAAACAGTGTTGGTGACAATGGACATACAAGTTTCACCCCTGATTTTACTGGAAGTGCTCCTAGATTAACCTCATTATATATAATGGTTGTTGATGGTTTTTAGATAGATACTGCTTATTATTTTAAGGAAAGCTTCATTTATTCCTCTACTCTTTTTAATAGTAATGAATGTTTTATTTTGTCCAATATCTTTTCAGCATTTATTGAGATTATCATGTAATTTGTTGGTTTTGTTTTTGATATGTTCAGTTATCTTGAGTGTTTCCCTAATATTGAGTCATTCCCTGCCTGTCCCTTCCTGATCATAGTGTATTATCCCAGTAACAACTTCTCATAATCTCTTTGTTAAAATTTAAGAATTTTGCATCAATGTTCATTAGGGAGATTGGTCTTTTTTTTTTCTTTGTCTATTTTGGCTCTTCCTGGTTTTGGTAACAGCACCTTATTGGTGTCATGAAAAGAATTTCACAGAAATACTTCACCTTTTTTTTAAAAAAATAATTTATAGAATTGGAATTGATTGTTCCTTAAATGTTTGGTAGAATTCACTTGTAAATCCATCCTGGTCCTGAGGACTTTTTCATAGGGATTTTATTAATGATTTCTTTTATTTCTTTTATCCAAAGTGGGGTTATTTATTTAATTATTTTATTTCTTCTTATGTTAATCTGTGTTGTTTAGATTTTTGTAATTATTCATCCATTTCACTCAGGTTTTCAAATTTATTGGCATACAGTGTACAGTTATATAAAATAACTGAATTATCTCTTCAATTTCATCCTTATTGGTGGTGAGTTCATTCATCCTTTTCATCTTTGATCCTTGAATTTGGTATTCTTTTTTCTCTTTTTAATCAGCTTTAACTAGAGGTTTATCTATTTATTTTTTTTTATAAAATCAACTCTCATTTTTATTTATGAGATCCATGGTTTTCATGCTTTTAATTTTAATAATCCTTCCTTTGATTTTCAGAGTTTCTAATTTAGTACTTAATTGATGATCTTTAATTTGTTCTTTTTCTTATTTTTTAGTTGGATGCCAAGTTTTCATTGATCTCCTCTTTCTCTATTTTATTTATAAACATTTAGAGATAAAAATTTCTCCTAAAAATTGCTTTGGCTGCATCACATAAATTTTGGTATGATGTCTCATTGTTTCCATTTTCTTGGATGAAATGGTTGAGCATTCATCTCTTCATCTTTAAAATGAGTGTTTTGGACAATTCCTTTTCATAATTCTAAGCTCCAGGACTGTTCTTCACACTCCTCACCCTCCCCACCCCTGCCTTATATCTCGGCCATTGTCCTTCTTCAACTCTGCGTATAGATTTCCATAGTTTCCTTTGAATTTTTTAAAAAAAATTATTTCAGGCAATGGGGTTAAGTGACTTACCCAAGGCCACACAGCTAGGTTAATGATTAAGTATCTGGGTTCAGTTTTGAACTCGGGTCCTCCTGACTCCAGGGCTGGTGCTCTTTAAATTTAAATTTCAGCCAAAACCAACTGCCCTTCATTCTAATTTTCTTCCCTCTGTTAATTATTTCCTATTTGTTCTATATGTGGCTTACTTGTATTTATTCTTTTGAATGTGTTTCCACTATTAGATTGTGAGAACTTTGAGGGCAAGTGTTGTTTTTTGCTTCGTTTTTCCTTAGCACAGTATCTGACACAGACATAACAGGCACTTAATGTTTGTTGGTTGATTGGTGTCCCTTCCAGTTATAGAATTCCATGTTAATGGATTTGTATATTTTTTGCATTTATAAATATTTATGCCTTTTGTAATTTAGGAGAAAGATAATTTCCTTTTGACTTTGACTTCTATTTCTTAGAATCTGCTAATTCCTATTTGCCTTTTGAGACATTATATTTGACTACTAACTTAAGTAGTTGTAGTTGCAGGCTTTGCTTCCATTGTTTTCCCCCTGGAATATTATCTGTTTTCATCAAAATAATACATTCAGCATAATGTTGTTAGTCTGCATATAGTAGTAAATCCCAGTGGGAAAATTGACTTTTTTATATATTCAAATGCTTGATCTCTCATGAAATTGATGAGAGATAGACTAGTATATGAAGAATTCTGTTTAGAATTGGGGTTTTTGGGGATATAAACTTTCAAACCCCCTTCCATTTGCAAAATGAATATAATATTTTTCCTACCATGAAATAAACCCTAGGTCATGACATCATATTTTAAATGATAGCCTTTTTAAAAAATCATTCTAAAGGTATAAATGAGTTCATATGTATAGATTCCATCATGTAGACCACACTGATTGATTGTATATTTTTACCCAAATATGTAGTCATAGAAAGTTAACTTTTCATGACATTTAAAATACAGGAGAATAAAACTGCTAATAATTATAGTTGATTTAACTAATAATCTCAGAGAAAGCTAGGTCAGTGGTACAAATCCCCAGTCAGTTTAAAAAAATACACTTAGGTAAAATGATTCCTTTCAATGTTTTGTGAATTTTAATTCAGTTACACCAAAGAGTGGCAGCAGGAGGAGCAGCTGGCCTTCCATTGGGCATACTGAGACCACTTTTTAATACTCAGTATCCTCTAGCTTTGGTCACTTGATAGAGGCAGCTAAAGCTTTCAGAATTATGGTACATAGGTGATGCTTTGATGTATCCAGGCATTGTTATTGCTAATGTCAGTAGAAAACAGTCATTTGGATACAAAATCTTTGCAGACCAGAATTGGGAATTGGAATATTGTTTTGCTTAAAGATAAAGCAACTAGAGCAAAGATTTTCATTAATACTACACACTTTATAGGTTGTTTTAGTTGTAGTTTTTTGTGAGAGGAAAATGCTTTCTAAGACTTAAAAGTACTATCTGTTTGTTCTTGTGTAACCTTGCATCACCTAGGATTGTGTTATAAGTTATTCAGTGTGTAGAGCTCTGGGCTTGGAATCAGGAAGCTTGAAGTTGAAACCTTCCCTAAGACACTTACTAGCTGAGTGTCTTTGGGCAAATCACTCTCAGTCTTGGTTTCCCCACCTATAAAATGGACATAGTTTTAGTATCCAGTACTCAGGATTATAATAATCAAATGAGAACATTTTGTAAACCTGAAAGTGCTATATCATTGTGTTACATTGCTATATAATAAATATTAGTTGATAGTAATGTTAATTTATTTGGAGACAAATGTTTGAGTCAAAATTAAACCTATTTTAATATTTTAATTACAAGCCACAGTTATTAAAGAATGTTGAAAAGTTCACAATTTATCAAATATATAGCTTTTTCCTATAGTGGTACCAGCATCATCTAATAGGAGAAAGACAGTACATTAATCCAGGGCTTTGTATTCAAAACTGATCTGTGAGGATATGGAAGAGATGCATTTAGTACATATCTAGATGTTTTAGTACAAAGCTGGTTAAAACTAAATTCATCAAGTTTGAAGATGTAATGTGTGAAGTCTACAAGCTGATTCTTATTAAAATGATGCATTACCAAGGAATGCACCTGTCTTCTTTAGCATACAGCATTCCATTCTAAGTGATATGATATTTTTTGTTTGTGTTAAACTAAACAAAAGAAAACAATGAGAATTTTGAAAACATATGTAATTTTCTAAGCAATTTACTAGATTGTAGTAGCATCATCTTTGCTTTGTATGACATTATTACAAATATTCAATTTATTGACATATATATATGTGTGTGTCTATGTATCTCTACATAGAAATATATTAAGAACATAATTAGTATACTCAGTTCCTAATAGCACATCATTAGTAAGTAGCAGGGAAATACATATATATGTACATATAATTTCCTCCTATTATCTGAACAAGATCCTTCTGTCTGATTTTCATATTTGAGTTCAGAGCACCTCCATCCTTCTGGGCCTCTGGGCTTATTGGCCATGGCATTATCTTTAACCTGTTCTCCAGTCAGATGGCAATAAGGATTTTTGCCTCTACAGTACAATATATGTCACATCTGGTCCTATCTCTCCTGGTAGTGCTGTAATACCATCCTAATTAGTCTCCCAGCCTCTAGTCTCTCCTTTTTCTAATCTCTTCTCCACAGATTGATGTTCCTAAAGCACAGCTCTGAGTCGCTTCAGAAGCTGCAGTGGCTCCCTCTAATCTCTAGAATACAATGGAAACCCTTCTGATTGGCTTGGGAAATCTTTCATAATCTGACTCCAGATTTATTGCACATTGGTCTACTTCACACACTATGATCCAGCCAAACAGTCTGCTTACTTTACCACTGTATGAGACATTCCATCATCTCTGTCCATGTTTTTGAATAGACTTTCCCCTCCTTACCTGCTGCATGCTCTGTCCTTCATCCTTCCTTTCACATTCATATTTTCCTTAAACTTCTTCTTCCTTACTTTTAAAGTTGATTTATAGTATATGTTAATATAGGAAGTCTCTCCTTATTCACACACATCCACATTCACAGACACTATGCATCCCCTGGAAACTTCACTGTAAATATTTTGTATTTCATCCCCCCCCCCTTAAATGTTTGTTTTTTCTCCTTCCAGTAGAATTGAAACTTCTTGATAACAATGACTATTTTTGGTTTTGTCATTTTGTTCCAAGTTCCTAGCCTATCATGACTGCTTAATAAATACTTGGTGAAAGAATGAATATAGATCTCAAACAGGAAAGATATAGAAGTTCTTTGAGGATGGGTAGATCCATATGTATATCAACCCTTGTCACTTTAATATTTATTCTGTTATTTTTAGATCAGTCCTGGGATTTCATTAGCAGGGAACTCTTAGTGAAGAAATTTTGTCTACCAATACAAAGGGTTCCTTCTTTGCAACAAATAGTCTTATAGAGTTGGCAATGCTGTGAGATAGTGTGATTTGCCAGGATCAAACAGCTAAAGAGACTTGAACCCATTAGGTAACACTACCCCCATTTAGGAACAACAAAATATTTAACCTAAAGTTAAAAAAATGAAATATACTCCCTTTATAGATAGAATAAATAATGTCTCATATAATGTATGCTCTACATTTCCTGTAGTTGCTTTTTCAATTCACAAAAAAACAAATTCAGACTCTGGGCATTTTCCCTGGCTATTTCTTGTACCTTGAATTCTCTTTCTCCTCATCTCTGCCTCCCTTCTTCCCTGACTTTTGTCAAGGCACAGTTGAAATTTCACCTTGCACATGAAGCCTTTCATTAACCCCTTTAATTGTAGGACTTTCTTTCTTCTAATTGTTTCTATCCTATTTAGTACATTGTCTTTTTCTTTTTGGATGCAAGTGAAGGACTCTTTTACATTTCTTTGTATCCCCAGCACTTATCTTAGTACATCAGTAAAATTTTTCAAAAATCCAATGAAAGTTTTTATTTTTAAGTGAAAAAAAAGTATATTCATACACAAGCTATTGATTTGACCCCCAAATAATTTTCACCTGAACACTGTCTATAATTTTCCCCTCATATTTTTCATTAAAATAAAAATCCTCTTCTTTTTCTAATTTCTTGAAGGAAAATCTAAATGATAAGCATTAATGTGCAGTTTTCCAACCAATAGAATGATAAATCATTTTGTATTGTGTCTTTGCTAGAGACGTTATGTATGGACATAATAAACCTTGTATTTTTAATTCAGTATTATGGTCAGTTTGTGACATTCATATGCCATTCAAAAGGAATAAACCAGATTAATGGATTACCAAAATGTGAGTTTCTATCCTAGAAAGGTAATGACTTCAAGGAAATCTGAACAGTCCATTTGTTAAGTTGTTCATTCTAATGTACCGACCTTTAGTGAAATTTTAAGAATATTTAGAGTTGGTAACTGGAAAGAGAAATATTGAGATGCTTATGAGACATTTTAAAATGTTACTACCATGGAATAAGAGAAGAAACTTTGCATAATTTATTTATTTTGTTTGAAATAAAAAGCTGCAGAACTATGCAACCATAATACTTTTTTCTAAGCAATATAGCCAAAATATTATTTTTTTATTTTCATGTTGAATACTACTCTCCATTTCTTATTTATTTCCTCTTCTCATTTGCAATAGACCTAGTATCATCCATCATTTGAAAGATAGATTAGGTAGTTGGAAAGAGGATTAGTTAGACTAATGGTCTGACCCAGGCCCAATTCTATTGCTATTTCATATGAAAAATGTGTGTCTTGATCACTTCAGTGGTTTCATCAGCTCTCTATGTTTGCTTATTTCTTTTTACAAATTTACCAAGAGAATGGCATGCCTTACATTCTAAACAAATAAAAACTCAAAATTCTAAATTTCCTGTTTTAGCTATATTTCAGAAATAATTTGTATATATTATTTGAATAAATGCATATAGAAACTAATTCCATCCAGCTTGGCTTGTCATCCTAGCATGACCATCATGACAATGTCAATTGTACTGTATTGTATTTTATCATTGAAGGGACAAATATTTTCTTATATATGTAAAATGGGATTATTTTTGCCAAATTCTGGTGTCCTTGAATTATTTGGGAGAATTAATATTTTCAGTGTTCTATATAAAGTAATATATATATATATATATCAAAATAGTGTTAATAACTGTTTTTGATCCTTTTATGCCATGTGTCAATTGTATACTTTATTTTCCATGTCTTTAATTGATTTTTATGAGAATCAGCACATGTTGAACTAATCAATAATTATCTTTAAATATATTCTGAGTTATTAGAATTTTTCTTCAATTTTTTTCATTTTTTATTACTCTGTAGGAATTTACTATGGCTTCTTATTGATTATTACATTAAATGAAAATTTCTAGGTCTATATCTTTTTGTGTTTATCACAATCAAATCCTTGTTCTCATTAAGCCTCTATTTTTTCTCTGTTTCTTGCATGGGATCACATTTATTTATTCAATTTAACCAAATTTAACCAAATTCCAACATTTTTGGTCTCATTTTATTAAATGGTCTGTACTTTCAAAAAGTCTTCCAAGGACTCACAATACTCCTTCCAACAGCAGTTTGTTTTTCCCCTTGCCTCTGCTTTCAACTGTATCTAGAAAACCATGCTCTTTATTTTCTTCAAAATTTGATTCTAAAATGATTGCTACTTATAGATTATTGATTTTATTATTATCTTATTCTTAATCTTATCTATCCTGATGAACTCATTTTGGCCTACTATTTTACTTTCACAGAGCAGGTTCTCTATAATCTTGGTAATTTCATGGTTGTGTGTTTTTCAATCCCTAAGATTGTATACTTGTACCTGTTATATTAGTAAATCTATGCATAACAATTTTATTTCCCATCAGTCATCACTAGATTGTGTGCTAAAAAAATAACTTCTGTTCAGTACCACTAGGTGTCCTCTAAAAGTTAAGTTCCTTTCATATATAATAGCAATAAATGCTAAGGAGGTGTGCTTTGAAATTGTCTATCTGTGTTTTCCATTTCACAGAATTATGGGATCACTTTAAACACTTTCACAAGGGAAAATGGTATACTTCATTTCTTAATGCCTGTGCGAATATAAAGTATGTAATAAATACCTTCTTATTTACATACTCTTTTCATTTACATGAAAAGTTGAGAATTTGGGAATAAGTGAAATTTTTTCTTCCCTCAATAACCATTTTTAATTTTAGTCGAATTTTTATCTTTATAGTAGCTACCTTTCACTGAGGGAATTATGCTATCTTGGCACTCCCAGAATTCTAGATTGTCATAGGACCAAGGAACTAGTTTAATTGGTTAACTTGTCTTTCTTCCTTCTTTATGCAAAGTAAGCTCTTTGAAGGCAGGAACTGTTGCACTGTTTCCCTCTATATTGCCAGAATCTAGCTCAAGAAAGTTAAAAATGAACTGATCAAAGATATGGAAATTGCATTTCTCTAAATGGCCTAATCCCACAAACCTGTGTAATAGGGACCCTGCAGCAAAAAACTCAGCCCAGAAGTGGAGACAGAAATTAATTAAAAACGAAAGATATGATTTTAAGTTTTCAGGTCACATCTCATAAATGTTAAAAATGACTTTTGAGGGAATATCTTTAAAAACAAAACAAAACAAAGTTTGATACTATTCTTAGCAAATATATTTTGAATTTATGGTGAAGATCAGACAAATTAATAGCAAATACCCCTGCTTTGGATGGGATGCCAGATAAAAGTAATACCAGAATTCTTTTTATTGTTATTGTTTTTTGTGGCGATCACCTATAAAGGATCTGTATGGAATGTAAAAATAGCAATTACAGATATTTGAGTCAGCTAAGACTCTACAAAACTAAGGGTACCCAAGTTAATAGAGAAAGCCTTTGAGTCAGGAAAAAGCTCCCCAAAATACTTCAGGTAAGAGCTAACCCTTCTCAGAAGTGTTCTGGGGATGTATGTTGTGAGAAAAATAAAAAGTTCACTCCTTTCCAACTCCCTGAGCATCCTGAATGGGCTGTAAGGATCAAAACAAATTACTATTGGAAAGAGGATTCTGAGTCCTTGGAAGATCTTTTAAAAGCACAGACCCATTTCTGTTTCAGAGAATGATACCAAAAATGCTAGGTTTTGGTTCCTGGATAAATGAAATTTTGTACAGTAAACAAAAACAAAACGTCTCTTTCCTTAATTTTGTAGATATTTCAAATTTTTAGAATATTTGCAGATTTCACTACTATTTTAGGCATATGAATTTAAAGATGAAAGTTTCAGAATTATCCAAATCAGTGGGTATACTTTATACCCTGACTGTAAAAAATCTAAGATAATCTTTTGATTCACCCCAACACTTTACAAGTATAGACAAGTTTGCCACATGAAAATAACATCATACAAATCAAATGTGGTTCAAAGCTATAAACAAATTTTTGTGGCCATTGTGTCAAAGAAAGATATGTTTTAATAAATATCAAACAAAGAAATATGTTAATAAATGTCAGGTGACAAAATCAATAGCAGAAAGGATGTGATCATAGGTATAAAGCTTAAAATTTGATATTATAAGAAAGTAGTAATCCATTGCTCTAAATGTTAATAAAGACTTCATTAAGGAAAAAATATTTATGATCATTTTAACAATATTTGTTATCATTTTTTTCAGGGAAACTAATATTGAAGAGCGACTGTTGACATCCAGAGAAATTTATGAGCATTTTTTCTTTGAAATGATGTGTGTTTTTTGTGTGAATTTTTGCAGTGTTATAACAATTTGTGATATAGCTAGGCTATGTATACACATGGGAATATAATATCATAAATATAGAACTGGAAGAGACCTTAGAGGCTATTTAGTCTATCATCTCATTTTATGAATAAACCAAAGCCCATAGAGCCTAGTGATTTGCTCAGTGTTATATAGCTAGTAAAAGGAAAAGGCAGGATTTGAACCTGTGTCCTCTGAGAACAAACCCCATCACCTTTCTATTTTTAACATGTTGCCTAACTGTATAGCACCTTCTACCAAACCACAAGCTGAATAAAATGAAGAATGGAATGATTTGCTAGATTAAAAAAATAGCAAAAATGTATATAAGTATAATATCTTGTCTGAATTTTTCATTTGTCTCTGGTTATAGATGCTGATATTAATTTCATATGACTTCTGCCCTGAAATGTCAATAAAAGATTTTAACTGACTCTTTTTAGCTGAGGCTATTTCAATGGAAACTGGATGTTGAATTGCCCAGTGAATAGTGGAGCTGTTACTTTTAGTGTACTTTAGATTAGAGATAGAGGTTCTGGTTTGAAAGTCAGTGCAAGTTTTGTTTTCTATGAAATTTTGATTCCTATGAAAACAACTTCCTAGAGATAGAAGAGGCTCATGGGAACTTTGGATTAGATTTGGGCAGGGAAATAAAGGTGAAGGTATGGCACTAATAGAATTTTAGGATTTAGGAGAACTTTTTGAAAAGCTTTTAAAAAATACTTTTTACCTCAATTCAGACAAGAGAGGGGAAAAATCTGCCATTTAAGACCCATTCTCACTCTGGCTCTAGGCTACCTTTTCTAGAGTAATTTTTCATCACTTCTCTGCTATATTCCAGAGGAACTGGTCTAATAGGTCTTCCCTAGTCATGTGCTACTTCTTCCAAAAATCTTCTTGATCCCTCTGTTATTAGAACTATTTTCTTTTCCTCCTTAAAATACTTTGCATTCATTTATCCATTTTCACTCATGTCTCCTCTTCTCTACCTTCCTCAAGTAAGCTCTTTGAGGACAGGAACTCTTGCATTTTCTTCAGTATTCTCAGAATTGTGCATAGTGACTGATTGGTGGGAAGTGTTTATAATAAGAATTTATTGAATTAAAAGTGTTTGTCATTACCACGTTGCTTTCATGTAATCTACTTTTGAAATAGAGCCAAAATTAGAAAAAATAGACAAAAGGAGAAAAGTTGAATAAGTATATTGTTCTTAAAAAGAGTAGAAAAAACCCAATCATATGAGGATGACTACTTTTCCTTTTAAGGAAAATGAAAAGCAGAAGAAATTTTTGATTGTTTCATTTTCTCATTTTTTAAATGAAGAAGCAATTTTTTTCTTCCTCTCATCTCCAATTTGGGTAAGGGAATGGTAAAGGAAAACAAGATCCTGGTAATATAGTCAAGTAAAACAAAGGACTTTAAGACCATAGTACTTGGATCCTCTGAAGGGGGAGTTCTCTGAAGTCCTAGAGATGCTTCTTGGAGAACCGAGACTAGATCCTGAGCTCCTGTCTTCTGTGGCAGTTTTCTAATCCATCATTTCTTTCCTAGTTCAATTCTGTTACTTTGCAGATGAGAAATCTATGTCCTAGAGGGTGTTTAGCCAAGTCACACAATTAAGTAGTAGCTGGGATATAGGCAGACTATGTAAAATACCCTGTGAGCTTTAGATTAATAGATTCTAGTATTAATGGAAAAATATACATATATATATATATATTTATGCTTTAGACAGTTTATTCCATTGAAAGAAACATCCTAATGATGTTTCTTACTTACCTGATTATTTTATTTTTGTTTTTCTGTTCAATTGATTTGACTTATACCATATAAAAGAGTGTTTTTTTTAAAATGGAAAGTCTTCCTTTTA
Organism: Macrotis lagotis; assembly: GCF_037893015.1. Lineage (NCBI taxonomy): Eukaryota > Metazoa > Chordata > Mammalia > Peramelemorphia > Peramelidae > Macrotis > Macrotis lagotis. The sequence goes on from NC_133666.1 coordinate 275,861,541, forward strand.
TAGATAATAATAAAAGCTAGCTTATAGATGCATGTTTGAGGTTTTCAAAACTCTTTATATATGTTATTTCATTTGATCCAACTTTTAGAGGTATTTTTTTTTTTATTACTATCCTTATTTCACAGACAGGAAACTGAAGCTGAAAGGTTTATCTTGCCCTAGCTAATACATAGCTAATTAAGTTCTAAGACAGGATTTGAACTCAGATCATCTTTCCAAATAAAAAAGGAATTTTTATCTAAACCCAAGGATCTTTGAAAAGAGAAGTGATAACATCAAAGAAACATATTAGGAAAATTAATCTGGCTATGAGGCTTAGGATGTGGCAGGGAGAGAGGAACTAGAAATAGAGACAATGGAAAATTGCAATCATTCAGGTATTAAGGGCTAAGGGCTTGACCTAGAGTTGTGACAATGAAATGCAAATTAGAATGGATATGACAGAGAATGTAAAATAAGTAATTTGACATAATCGTAAAGTTTCCACATTGTGAAGTCTGTGATGTAGAGAAGTCAGGAGGAAAAGGTGGTTTAGGAGAGAGATTAGGTAAAAACAATATATCCAACAGGCAACTAGAAGACTAAAGTCTTATAAAAATTATACATCTGGAGTTTTTTTAAAGTTATAGACTCTTAACAATGGAAGGATCTTTTTGTTTTTCAACTGTTTCTAGTTCTTTTTTGACCCCTTTGAGATTTTCTTGGCAAAAATACTGGAGTGGTTTGCTATTTCCTTTTCTAACTCATTTTACAGATGTGGAAATTAATAGAAATATGGTTAAGTAACTTGCCCAGGGTCACCAGCTAGTATGTGTCTGAAGCTGAATTTGAACTCAGATCTTCCTGACTCCAGGCCTGGTGCTCTATCCACTCAGACATCAGCCAATGCAATTTTTCTTATTCAGTTTGTCAGAGCCACTATGCTAAGGATCCTTTGTTTAAAGCAGGAAGGAGCCTTAAATCATCTAGTCCAACCTTTTCATTTTGCAGTCAAGATAAGACATTTTTGTATCCCAGGTTAATAGTGTAACTTGTCCATGGTTACACAGGTAGTAAATGACAGAGCTGAGTTTTTGAACCCAGTGCTTTTGATTCCAAACTTTTCCCTCTGCCTGAGACTATCTTATCTCCTTTGGAAAAATCTTTGAGTTAGCAGACTATTATGAAAGTCAAAATACTGAAAGTGGATGAGATCTCAGAGCATACATGTGAAATAAGAGATGAAGAAAGTCAAAGGCAGAACTTTGAGAAATGAACACCATTACAGAGAAGAAGAAGAAAGAAAGGGGACTGGTTGTCTAATGGCTGAAAAGTAGTAGAATAAATAACAGAAGACAAGGGAAGAGAAAAGAATCTTAAAAAAGAAAAGGGCAACTTACAATAATAAATTTGGGTGAAAGTTCGAAGAGAATAAAAATTGATAATGTTTTCTTTGATGATTAAGGGTGTTTGTTTAATTTGAGTCATTGGTTTCAATCTAGCATTGAAGTTACATCTGATTTTAGACCATTAAAAAGACTGTCAGTTTCTTGGAATTGTCCTGTAAAGTTAAACAAGGGTTTTATTTTTTAGTTTCCTTTGGTAGAGGGTATCTTCTCATTAGGATAAATTCCTTTAGCAGTGGAATTTTAAGCCCAGTTCTTAGAAATATTTTAAGTAACCGCCACATCCACTTTAGGTAATTTCCATAACCAAATTATAATATCCTAATAATTATAAGTATCAAAATTGTACAAAAAGAGAGGATATGATTCAATTATCTAAAATTAAATCAAACCTTAGAAGTCAACTATAATTTTAAAAAAATGGAAAGGGAAGTTCTTCTCTGTAGGCTATGACACATGTGAAGAATCAAGGGTATCAAGCCAAAAGTCTAAACCTTGGTTCTTGTCTGTGCTCTTCTAATATCCTTCTGGTAAAGTTTCCTTTCTTGAGAAATGAAAGCATTTCTATGTCTACTTCTACCTCTAAATTTCTACTATTCTATTACATCATATCAAATGAGCTCATGTATTTAAAGCATTTGTGAATTATTTTCATAAAATTTGACACATTAACAACCAGAGAGACTAAAATTAAAATGAGGAAAACTTTTCCATATCTATGTCTTTTAAATGAAGTTTTAAATTCATTTCCCAAAATGAATTCACCTTTACCTCTTAAATTAATTTTAATTTGTTAGAAAAGTCTGATATGTGTATGATATACATAATTCAAATTAAAACAATTCTTTCATTGATCTGAATATTTCACATGAAATTGTTCCCCCCCCATTTTATCTTTACTTTGATTCCTGAAGAATTTTATCTCAAATTTTTGCATCATGTTTTGAATTTGTATATAATGTATCTATCTGTTAAGGGGAAATTTTAGGGTTGAGATAAAGATGGTAAGTGGAAGTGGCTCAAATCAGTCAAAATAAGAATTTTTAAGCATCCATTATGTGTTTAGGAATTATGCTAAGTTTTAAGAATAGGACAGGAATAAATAAATCACTATTAATAAAGAATTTTCATTATAATAAGGCAAATGGTAGCTGCTTTCCAGGAAGGTATTTCAGAGGGGAATCTAGGTGCCACAGTGAATAGAGTAACAGATCCAGAGTCAGAAAGACCTGAGTTCAAATTTGTCCTCAGACACTTAATAGTTGTATGACTCTCAGCATGTCACTTGATTGTTTTTGCCTCAGTTTCCTCATTGGTAAAAATGAACTAGAAAAGGAAATGGCAAACCACTCTAGTATCTTTGCCAAGGGCTGCAAAGAGCTGGACATGACTGAAAATGACTAAACAACAAACTCAGCAAAAGAGGAAATGGCATATCTGTTACAATGTCAAAGGAGGTTAAGTTAGTAGTATTGAAGGGAAAAATCTTGATTCTTTAATCACTACAAACAATATCTTCTCTATCAACTCTATTTTAAAGAATGTCAAAATGTTTTAACAAATTTGAAATATTTCAGAAGATTAAATTCTACTTGAATCATTGTTAGGAATCAGAAATAACAACCTGATATAAATTCATCTGGGGCTGGATGCATAACCCTTTAAATTTGTTATCAGTAGTAATAGCAGTCAACTTTCTTTACAAGACATTCTTGTGTTATGAAAGTTGAGGGATAAATAAAATTAGAAACTGAAGCTACACTAGATAATGGATGAGTTAGAACAATTTTGACTTCTCTCTAGTGTCTTGCTGATGTATGCATTTTAGATTCTGAATTAGAGGAATCATGTCTTAAAGGGTGAAAAGGAAAGACACTTGGTTGTCAGGTTATATAATATCTGGGTGTCTATTTTCAGTTAAGGCTGCCATTTAAGTGGTTTTTTTAAAAAGACAGAGGTGCCAAACTACTGTTCTCATTGCATTCTGAGGTGCAAAATGGAAGTTAAGAATGACTTTGGAGGGGCTCAAATCAACTACCAGATGATTTAAAGCAGTTACAAGAAGATAAAAATTATTTGCAGAAAATCTTTGTCAGTTCTGAGGGATGGGGGATTGAAGAAAATTTCCAGTTGTGATAAAATCCTCTGGAACATTTTGAATACACATTGGCACAGGTCTTCAAAGACAAAGTAAAGAGAGGGAATTGTGATAATTTAGAATTGGTGAATTTTTAAACTGATTTTTGCAGGGCTCTGGCCTTAGAGTCAAGGAGATTCTGGGGTTCAAGACAGAGTGGAATTTTTCTTTTGGTTGTTTTTGCTTAAAAATTAGGGTAAAGAAAGAAAAAACCTAGGAGATAGATGGACTATCCATTTTTTTGTTTTGTTTTTTGCAACCAATGGGGTTAAATGACTTGCTCAAGGTCACACAGCTAGGCAATTATTAAGTGTCTAAAGTCAAATTTGCACTCAGGTCCTCCTGACTCTAGGACTGGTTTTCTATCCACAGTGCTACCTATATTCTCCTGGGCTATCCATTTAACATAAAAATGTAGGTTTATTCTAAAATATCATTATGTCAAAAAAGTGACAGCACTATCACTCTCACTGACACCACAATTCTCTCTTTCTCTGTCTCTCTGTCTCTGTCTCTGTATCTGTCTCTCTCCTCTCATATCACATCCTAGAACTTGGCTTTGCCATGTTCATTTGGTCTGAGAGAATTTATAAAACAAGGACATATGTAGTGTTGAGTATGGAAGTCCAATATTTGCAATCAGACAATTTATTTCTAGTCCATAACTTTAACCTCTCAAATTGTTTCATTGATTATTTGATTTTCATATTAGGCATTTGAGCTTCCTTTTTTTCCTCAAATCCATTAGTGAGAAGACAAGTTTGGTGTGTGATAATTTAATATAAGGCAGTAGGATTAGAGTTCTATTTATTCTGGGCTTTATCTCTTTTACAACAAATATTTGGTAAAGGAATCAAGTGACAACATGGTGTGGATATTAATGTAGAAACTAATTTCATTCCTTATTTCATTCTTTTCTCCCCATTGTTTCACAACAGTTGTTTCTGCCATATTGAGGATAACATGCCAAGCTGCAACATCCCAAATAACCCAGTAATGAACTAAATTCCATTAATTTAAAAAAAAAGCATTTAGTGAACAACTATTGCATGAAAGTGATAGTACTAGATTCCGTAAAAGACAGAAAGATTGCTGAGGTCCTGCCCTAAAGAAACTTATAATTTAATGAACATGTAAGAGGTGCTGGGAAAGGGAGAGATAAAACAAGTAAATAAATAATTCTAGTACAGATTTTAATTTAAATACACTAGGAGATAGAAAGAGAGTGTCATAATTCAGTGAAGGGGTATGGAGTATGACTTAGGCATCACCATTATTTAGGTTGGGGGGAATTGAATAATTTAAAGCTTTGCAAAATACTTGTTCATTTTTAGCCAGTGCTTCAATAAAAAACATGTTATTTTAGTATATCCCTGTTCCTAAGGTCTCAAGAGTATGTTACCAGTAGGGAAAAGCTAAGAAAATACATTGTCAAAGGATGTTTATTAGGTTTTTGTTGAGAGAAGACTCTCTACTAACTTCTTTTTAGGTTTTAGTTTTTTTTTTTTTTTTTTGCAAGGCAAAATGGGGTTAAGTAGCTTGCCCCAGGCCACACAGCTAGGTAATTATCAAGTGTCTGAGACCAGATCTGAACCCAGGTACTCCTGACTCCAGGGCTGGTGCTCTATCCACTGTGCCACCTAGCCACCCCTCTCTACTAACTTCTAAATATCAACTTTAAATATTTGAATATAAAGATACCCTCCTCTAGGGCTTAAAAACCCAGATTTAGATAGTTATTCCTTTACTGTCAGTTTTTTTTCCTCCTTCCTGAGTACTCTGTTAAAATGCAAATATTCTTGGGATATAAACACCTTAAATCTTTAGTTAGCCAAATTAGTTAATGGGTAGCAGGGTGAAAGTTCATGTAGGTAACTCAGTAGTTAGAGCAACAGACTTGGAATGAGTTCAAATTTGGTCTCAGACACTTAACTAAATGACATTGAACAAAGTACTTCTCAGTTTCCTCATCTATAAAATGAGCTGGAGAAGGAAGTAGCATCTTTGCCAAGAAAACCCCAAATGGGATCACAAAGAATCAGATGCAACTGGAATGACTGAACAATGAAGGGTACAAATCCCTTTGGGGATGGGATCTAGGACCGATATTCTGTGTCTGTGAGTCATGAGGGGTTTAGGATCAGATAGAAGGAGGTAAGAAATTTGACAGGGAAGAAAGGATGAGGCCAGAGCGACAAACTGTTTACTTTGCAGGTGTGCCAAAGCTAGGGCTTGGTGCCAAATTGCAGGTGCCCCATCTCCAAGTTGCTGATATTTTAATAATTCTAAGTATTATTAGAAATTTTGCCAACAAATCCATCACTTACTACTATTTTAAATCATCACTTTAGACATACTGAAAATCACTAATAGTTTGATATAGCTATGACTTCATCTGAATATCTTCCAGCTTTTTACTCCAATTAACACAAGTCCTAACAAAGGTACTGCTTTTTTTTTAAATTCTTTTTAGAGAAAATATCTTCAATAAATGTGCAGTGATGTGACTTTCTAAGTTTGGAGTTTAGAACCTTGTTTGGTCTGTGGTTAAAGGTTCCCTATGATATAGCCAAAGTCTTAAATAGCCAGGGACTCACTGTTGTGTAGAATACAAAAGTTACATCTCAGAAAAGGGTCAGAAATAAGGGATAGATGAAACATATCTAGGAATCAGTTCCCAAAGAATGCAGGGAAGATACGACAGTCAGTAGAGTAGAGAAAATTTGAGCTCTTAAGATGGCTGACCTAATTCTTCTGGATATATATTTATGTTTTTATTAGTTATTACTACCCAGTGCACAAACTTAGTATGGAGACAAGAACACTAATCTGGAGTTGGTAAGACCTGGGTTCAAGTCCCATTTCTGTCATCACTGGCATGAACTACTTATTTTTTCCCTAGGCAAATCTCCAAGACCATGAATGGATGAGTAGTTTACATCAGTTCCCTATACCAACCCTGTATCATCCTAAAAGGTAGCAACTAGTCAACTATTTAAACAAATTAATAGATTTTTTCTCTAATTTCTTAATATTATCTTCTTTTTGGAAGCCTTTTGAGAGACTAACTAGAATTAAAAATATATTGTACTCCAAAGTGAATTAAAACCAATATTATAAATAAAATAAAGACTACATGTGTATAATAAAATATAACTTTTTTTTCTTATCTGGTTCTGAAGTTGGTCTTCATCTTCCTTTAAATGATAAAGTGTAGTTCATTCATTTTTAGATTATATGCTGATTTTTCAGGAAGGACAGACAATATATGTTGATTTCCATAGTTAGATACATAGGCTCTGTGATTAGTCAGTACAAAGTTGTTATCAGAAGAAATCTGAGTCTATTATTCTTAATCTCTCAGAAAATTATAAAATTCTAAATCTTATGATTATATTAATTCTACTCCCTTCCCTTGGAAAATTCTGTTCTTGGAATGAATGTAAATAATACTGAAAAGACTTGCATTACTTTCAGAACTTTATTGTTTATCATCCTTGTTGATAAATTAACTCTTGAACTTGGTAACTTTTGTAAGCCTCAAGAACACCATTTCACTAGTTATCTTAAATTAGGAATTGGGGGGGGTCTGAAAATAAAAGGAAGGAAGAGTATGAAAAAAGTCATGAGTAGTAAAATCAATGGATGCGAAAGTTTGATAAGCACTACCAATATATTGTTAAATCATTAAAATAAATATTCTATTCCTCTACAAAAGGGATTATTTCAGTCAAACTCCAAAACAATTAATTGAAATCATTAAATGAAAGAAAGAATACTCCCACATTGGCAAAATGTCTTTCACAACTTGCAAGAGCCAACAGGCCCATTAGTTGTTTTCCTTCTTGTCTAAAACAAGCTCTGGATGCAGAATAATTTTCCATAAGCTTCATTTTGCTTAATTTAAAATGAGGTAATGATTTATGTTTAAAAAACAGAGTATTACTTATTTTCATCAGTCTGACAAAAAAACTTAAAATTTCAACAATGAAATTTTGGTTTAAGTTTTCCTAAGAGATAATGACTCATTTCCCCCCCAAAGTAAACATTAGAATAATTCCCTACTTTCCTTTCTTAAAAACTACTACAGATTTGGGAGGTTACAGTAGTAGCTGTATCATCATAGACTTCAGAACTAAATCTACTAAATTCTAGATGAAAAAGCAACTGCAATTTTTTAGCATCTCAAGTCAATAAGCAATGTTTCAGTACCTACTATTTGCTGAGCTCTGTGCTGAGCAGGGCATGTAAGAGAAGAAAAAAAGGTAAAAACAGACACTGATTGGGGAGACAACATGAAAATAACTATATACGTATTATATATAATATATAGATATACTATATATATTCAGACACATGCACACAGGATAAACTTGAGATAATCTCTGGCACTAGCTTTAAATGGGATAAGAAAAGGTCTTTTAGAGAGATTTTTTAATTTTAGCTGAGACTTGAAAGAAGCTAGGAGTCAGAGAGATGAGGAGTGAGAGAGTTTCGGATTATTGTTAATGATATTAAATATAAATAAGATAAAAAACAGCAGGTTTTGGTATAAATATATATTCTCACTGGGAAGAGAAATACAGTGCAAGGCTTGGCTTGAAAAGGTTTGATTAAGAGTAACCAGAGAACTAACTCAGTTACCTCAAGTTTGTTACTAGACTGGATGTTGACGTTAAAAATGAAAGTCTCTCTCTCTCTCTCTCTCTCTCTCTCTCTCTCTCTCTCTCGCGCGCGCGCGCGCACGCTTATTTTTAGTTTTACTTTCTAATCCATTCTATATTATTTTATTGTATATATGCATATACACATAAATATGTATACAGAGATAGAAAAGCCATAGTGCCTTCTATCAATGAGTTAAGCTAATAGGAAATACACAAATAAATGCTACAAAACCTAAATGATCAATGTTGTGAGAATTCATGAGAAAGAAGCAAATCTTTATCTCCACTGTGCCTTATCAGTGGTTTTCACCACAATGTTCTCAGTTGCCCAGCATCTATTCTAACTCATAGAATGGAGAATGGAATTAATTTTGTCAGTAATTCTATGATCTCCAATTTACTATCAACAAGGGAAGAAGCTAGCCAATGGAAAAACTGTTTTCCCCTCCTGACTTCTTCCCTTTGTCTTCCTCCTTTTCTCCCCCTTCTCCTCTTCTCTCCTTTCTCCTTCATGCCCCAATTCTATCCTTGCTCTTGCAGTATTTTAAGAGTTTAATAATGCAAGAATTAAAAAACAAACTTCCATGAGTAGAGTTTTGATGAGACTTGAATGTGAAAAGTTTGAAAATTGATACAAGTAAGCTCCTTAATCTAGGGGACCTCAAAATGATTGAGAATGATTAGACTTACTCCTAGACTTACTCCTAGTACTCCTTTACAAAAATGAGTATGATTAAGGATACAAAGCATATAATAGAAAAAATAAATAATTTTCATTAAAAGAAATACAAGAAAAGTTAAGTATGTAAGAACTGCCCTGCCTAGCAATAGGAAGATTTCATTGTGCTAATTAATACTCTACAAATGCAAAGAACAGGATGTAAGGAAGAAAAAAGATCCAATTTTCCTCCTGTGGTGGAAACAGAACACAAAGTGTTGGACTTCAGTTGAACAGAAATAATTTTCATTTCTGAGAGAATTTTCTGATTAGTGAAATGCTGAATTATGACTAGGTATTTACTAGGAAAGTCTTCCATTTTTGAGATTATATCTTTTACTCTAATCAATTCATTGCATGGTAGAATGGGTCAGTACTTAGAGAATGATTTATTACTGAATAAAAAAATTGATGTTTTGGTGTCCAAGAACCAAGCTATTTCTCACAAATGCTTCAATGATCCACATTCTTATATAGTTTAAGCAAGTCAAGACAGTGCATCTAGATCTTCCATAGTGGGCTGTGACTAAATCAACCCCAAGAAAAGTAACCTTTAAAAGTAATATTTTAGGAACCTTCACAATTATTTTACTTGGTGTTCAGAGAACTCAAAGTGAGACCTAAAAAAGAAAAAATAAAGGAAACAAAGAAAATAATAGCACAATACCCCACCCAAACCAAAAAGGTCAACATGATTTAACCTTCATTGTACCAGTAGGATATTTCATTCTATGGCTGTCCAGTTGTCTAATCTTTGATTCATAATTTGGAGAATTGAAGTGACATTCTTACTAAGTCATAAATAAATAATAGAGGCTAGCTGACTAAGGAAAATCTATTCCTGTGATTTCAAGTATTAATGTATATATTTCTGTAAAACTTACATGAAATTATGAAACTTGAAATATATGTAAATGACATCATATCATTTGAGTAACTATTTAGATAAGACAAGGATCAAGTCAGGGGGAAGGCATGTCAGGACTTCATGGCAAAAATAAAAGTGTGTGCTGAGAATGAGAGAGAGAGGATGAAACATTGGGAAATCATCTGGGGAAAGTATGTAGATAAGATAGTCAAACTGATTAAATAAGACAACAAAGTAAATCTGTTTTGTCTGAGTAATCCATCTTGGCTATCACCTTTGAATTGATTCGTGATTGCCAGCTTTTAATTCCACTACTATATTCAGTCAGTCTATAAGGAAGTATTTATTAAACAGATGTTATGTGTCAGATACTGCTAGGCAATGCAGATAAAAAAGAACAAGACAGAATTGTATTCACTGTCCTTAAGAAACTTATATAACAACTTGTATACATCTAATCTGAAATAAAATTGAGGGGTTAGGATGTTATTGTGTAGGGCTTCATACAGGAGGTAATTCTTAAACTTGGCTTTGTCAGAAGGTAGAAATTTTAAAAAAGCTGAAAGGAGAGTGAAGAATAATCTTGGACAATAGTTAAAAGGCAGAGATAGCAAGTGCAATATTATGTGTGAAGAAAATCATACAGTCACATAGTGTTTAAAGAGGGAAAAACTGAACAAAACTTTCACAATAATATTATTTTATCTACCTAAAACATGCTGGTCATGTTTCTTATCAAAACTGAAGTTTGTGATCACCATTAGAGTTGTGCTTTCATGTGACACAATAGAGTTCTGGTCTTGCATTTCAGGTTTCAAATGTTTTCTCAAACACACATAAACTATGTGACCCCAGTCAGGTCACTTAACATTTCTAGGCCTCAGTTTCCTTGGAAGAGGAAATTATACTTTATATTACCTCTAGAATTTCTTCCAGAGAAATCTGTAAATCTGATTCTGTGATCCAATGCTTCCAATTTTACAGTATGATACGAACCATGGTGTATAAGTTTTTGGTGTTGTTTTTCCTTGCTTCCTGTTGTATATCAATTGTGTATAATGTGTATTAAATAATACCACACCATTCTATAAGACAACCTCCCAATTCCTGTCTTCTTAGACTCTGTCCTCCAATTATGGTCAAACAAGACCTAACTCTTAGTTATCCTTCAATAAAGGATTGTTTGTTATTCTTATTTTTTACGATTAAACTTAAACAAGATGTATTTCAAAAATACCATATTAATGCTAATACTAATTTCATAACTTCAAAACATTAGCATTAGTACAAATTTAATAATTTACTAAATAAAAAGATATTATCATAATTGAATTTCCTATCCTTTTGACCAAAATGAATCATAATGCTAAATCTTAATATCTTAGTCCACATTAGTTAAAAATAAGTTTTTTTATGATTGTGGAGGAGAATCTTATTACCACTTTTCTAGGGAAAATTTATTTTAATTGAGATTTTGATAGCAGAATAGGAGAGGCATTATGAAAGCCAAGCATGAATACAGTTCATTAAATGCCTATTTTATTTAGAACATTTTCCTTTTGTTTGGACTTTACTTTCCAAACAAATCACAATCCATAAAGCACAAGTTTTATATATAGTCATACTTCATCTATTAGGAAATGTTTTTACTGCCATGATAATAATTTTAAGATATGAAAGGATAAAGGATCAAACTTTAGAGAAATTGGAGGGGAGAAGTAATAAGGGTATCATTTGTCATATTATAGGGAACTATTTATGCATTTAATCAGTTATTTTAATATACTATATTACTAGAGTGCAATAAAATTGTGTGATATTTTGGTCTTTTTATTTTCCTTTCAAACATGAAGAAGAATCAGCCAAGCAGAGAGCAAATAAGCATTCATTAAAGCAAAAAACACTGTTGCCTTGCAAAGGAAAGAATGATGGTTGTCATCAAATTGACCTTACATGCTTCACTTCATTTTTACTTGAAAATGATATAATTATCTCTTACTTTTCAAATAATGCATGGGTGATTGGTCACACAATGGCCATAGCTCTATACATTATAGTTTTAGTGTTGTTCTTATTGTTACTTTCAGTAAATTTGAATACCTCTTCTATCAAATAAATGTCTGTATCTCAGCCAGGGCAAAGGGACTTATAGCTCAGCACCTCTTTGCTGCCTGAAGCCAAAAGAGCATCTGTGCTCAGGAGCCCTTTTTTAGAAATCCTAGGAGAGACTTGGATGAGTTTAAGTGGCTGGTTAAGGAACACAGTTGCAGGAGTATTCACAACTTAAATAGAAAGTCTTTATTTGACCTCTAAAGCCCTTCCCAGCTTTCCCCTTCCTGCCTTTCCAATCTTCCTAAACTTTACCTCCCTCCATAGATTGTAGGATTTAATTATTCTGGTTTGCTTGCTATTCATGGTGCACAACATTTTAACTCCTGACTCTGTTCTTTTGACCTGGTTCTGACCTCAGATGTTCACCTTCCTCACCTCTGCTTTCTTGCTCCCCACATTTCCTTCAAGTGTCAGCTCAAATTTCATAATAATTTGAGAGATCTCTTCTTTCCCATCACTCCTCATGTCTTCCCTCTGAGATTATCTTCCATTTCTTCTGTTTATATCTTCTATGTACATAGTTTTTTGATCCCCCCCCCATTGGAATGAATGTGAATTTAATCAAAGCAGGGGCCAAGCTTTTGCCTTTCTTTTGTATTCCCGATAAAAATAGTACACTTGGTTTAGAGTAAGTGCTTAAATAATGCTTCTCAATGTCTAACAACCGCACATACTACATTCCAGTAATTTGATTCCTCACCCTGTCTTTGTGGGACTACATAACGTTTCTACTAGCTTGTCTTATCCATAAAGGGCACCTGGGTGGCACAGTGGATGGATTTCAGGGCCTGAAGTCAGAAAGACCAGGGTTCAAGGCTAGTCTCAGACACTTGTTACCTGTGTGACCCTGGGAAGATCACCTTAACCCAGTTTGCTCCAGTTTTTCCTGTTGAAAAAATTCTGTTGAGTTTTTCTGTTTAATGAACTAGAGAAGGAAATGGCAAACCACTTCAGTACCTTTTTCCAAGAAAATTCAAGTGTGGTCCTATAAAATGTATAAGAAAACTGGCTAGAGATTCTTCTTCATTCTTTCAGAATAAAATCCTTAATTTAATTATTAGCACCTTCTCCCACAAGTTTATTGCCATCAGTATGGCTTTACCTATATTAATTCTGAGTTTTCCCATTTGGTTCAAGTTCCCCACCAAGGACAAAAAAAAACCAGATCCACTATGATTTTCAGCATTCTGCTTATTTCTGAAAAATGAAAAAAATACAAATTCATTTTTAAAAAAATGATCAAGTAACAACTTCATTTCAACGGAATGTTTATTAAATATCTGCTTTGGGTGAGGCAGTGGGTTGAGAAAAATGACTATCCTTTTGCTCCTAAGAAACTTCATTTTGGGGGGCAACTAGGTGGCATACCAGCTCTGCAGTCAGGAGGACCTGAATTCAAATCCAGACTCAGACACTTATAATTAGCTAACTGTGTGACCCTTGGCAAATCACTTAACCCCATTGCCTTGCAAAAACCAAAAAAAAGAAATAAAGCTTCATTTTCATAGAGAAGATTAATTCACACATGTCAAATAAGAGTTACTCATTGAGCAAAAGAAGCAAAATGAAATTGAAATTTTTTTTAAGAAAAATAACTTTTTGATGTTTGTCAAGGAAGGTTACCCAGAGAAAGCATCTGAGCCAAGCCTGGAAGGAAGATAAGGATTCTGTAAGCCAGAGTTGAAAGTAGCCCACTTCAGGTATAAGAAGGTACATTTAAAGTGAACCACATATTTTTAACCTTTTGTAGAAGAAGCAAAACAAATGCCAACTTAAAATGGCAACTGTGGCTTGTTTTAATCCTGGAAGTTATTTTGGAACTTAACATAGAATAGTTTTGTTTCTTTTAGCAAAACAGGCTAATAGCTCTGTTGGCATATTCAACAGTAAGCAATTGTCACAAAATCCATCTTTGAAACAATATAATCTTAGTAGAATGTATTGATTATAAATAAGAGAAATAACGATTTCTGCATTAGTCAATGGGAATCATTAGGAGAGGCAATAGAAATTTTATCAGCGATTATGCTTTCTTTCTTTCTTCCTTCCTTCCTTCCTTCCTTCCTTCCTTCCTTCCTTCCTTCCTTCCTCCCTTCCTTCCTTCCTTCCTTCCTTCCTTTCTTTCTTTCTTCCTTCCTTCCTTCCTTTCTTTCTTTCTTTCTTTCTTTCTTTCTTTCTTTCTTTCTTTCTTTCTTTCTTTCTTTCTTTCTTTCTTTCTTTCTTTCTTTCTGTTATTGTCTTTAGCTCTTAGGACAAAACATAATGGAAAGAACATTATTCTGCAAGTCAAGAAGCTTGAATTATAGTCCTAATTCAGACTTTTGTTAACTAGGAGACCTCGGACAAGTCACTTTATTTCATTGGATCTTAATAACTTAGTCACTATAATTAAGCCAGAATAGAAAATATTTAAGTTCTTTCTAATTGTAACTATTTACAAATTCAATTTAATTCAATAGAAGGGGATCACTGGTTCAGAATTTGGATGATCTGGTATCAAAATTTACCTCTGACAATAACTATTGGTGAGTTCTGGAGAACATTAATTAATTTATCTGGCTTCAATTTTCTCATCTGTAAAATGAGAAGGAGGAATTAGGTGGTCCTTAACAATACTTCAACCATGACACTTTGATTCAAAGAAACATTTACAGTTATTTCTTCCACCTCTCAGGATTGAGAGACATGGTATTTCTGTGATTTGGAAAATCCACATAAAAATTTTTTGACCTTTTGTATCAGAGATGTTTGAATTATTATGATATTAAAAGACAAAATATGTTGATATACTACACAATATTATACATATTTCTTAGGCATTCCTCAGTTTCTAAACTTTTCTGAATCATCTGCTGTTCTTTGACTTCCTTTAAACTCTTACCCCCCCAAATTCGCATTAATTTTTTATGCCAATCTGTAATATATTGATATTGTGATGATGAAAGTTGTGATGTGGAAGCCATAGCTGTATTTGTTCACTATGTGAAAAAGACCATACAATATGATTGGAATAGAAAGAGAAACAAGATTATGCCTGTCATTGAATTTACAATGAAATTTTGTAGAAGGAAGGACTAGATATAATACAAATAGAAATAAATATGATATAGGATATCATTGCAACAGTAGCAAAGGAATAACCCAGTGGTCTAGGAAGATTTGAGTAAGGTAATATCACTTTCAACTTGCTAATCAAGGAAGGTTTTATAGAAGTGGTGGTATGTGTGAGTTTTGTTCACATTCTACATGAAAACAACATATCGAATAGAGGGAATTCTGGGTGATAACAGATAGTTCAATTTATTTGAAACAAAGGCCATAGAGAAGCGATGTGAAATAATTCAAGGATTTCAAATTGGCTTCAGGTTACAGAGACTTTAAACCCAATTCTTTGTATTGAGTTCATATTTTATCCTATAGTAGGGATATATTTTGCTTTGCTCGTTTTTGTTTTGGGAGTCAAGGTTGTCCTGTGTTTTCATTAGTGTTTACAAGATTCTAGTTTGTAATCTCCTTTTGTCAGTAGGGGTCTGAGAAGTGGGGGCGATGGCATCATGGGATTAAGTCACTCACCCAGTATCCCATAGGTAATATGTATCACAGTCAGCACTCAAACTCATATCTTAATAACTCCAACAGAAGTTTCCTCTATCTCTAATGTTTTGATAGTTGCATGAAGGCTCAAAATAAGAGAGACTGGAGGTACATAAAATAGAAGATAATTAAAATAGTCCTTGCAAAAGGTATCAAGTGCCTGAATTAGTGTGGCAGATTTTGAGTAGGAAGGGTCAAGGTTTTGGTGTGGAATGGCTATAAGGGAGATATAATTATCTTTGGCTCATCCATGCAACCACCATTTTTAAAATAAAAATACACAATTTTACAAAATTGACATTGATATATTTAGAAGCAAATGTTCTGAAATATTTTAATGACAAAGAATATTATGAATATATTGGTTCTCAGTGGTTTTCAAAGGTATAGATAGCATCACTATTTTATTGCTGTTGTGATTTATTTTAGTATGATTCTGTGTGAATTCGATTAGAAAACTAGAAAAAGAAAATCAATGAATAACAATCCTGCACCACCCGCACAGGATGGCATCAATATTTACTTTTTGTTCATGTTCAGCATAAACAATAAGCTCAGAGGTGACAACAGATGTAGTACCTGTCTTTTATTATTATTTTTTATTGTTATGTATGCTTAAATAAAGCATTATGAGAGCTAGCATTTAATAATCAGAAACACTATTTAAATATATGATCCTAGCCTGATTGATCCATTATATAAAATGATTTATATTGAACAACAGAACACATAATTTTTAATATTCATATCAAGGTGACTTGTCCAATGAAAATCAAAATTTTGTTTTCATATTTTAATGTCAGTTGGAAAAATAAAACTGAACATTTGCATTGGTCAAGAAATAACAAGATAAACTAAAAATCAACAATCCAATAAACATTTATGAAATATGTTATATGTCAGACACTTTGCTAAACAAGTTAAGCACTGAGGATAAAATTAATAAAAGCAAATATATTCCATGTCCTCAAGGAACTTACAGTCTAATAGAGGGAATACACACAAAGGGATATAGGAAATTGGAGGTGGAGGGAACCTCTAGGGCCACCTGGCATGGTGGGTGGTATTTTATTCCATGGAGTTAAAAACCGGGAAAATCAACATATTCAAAGTAGTGCCAGCTTATCCTAGAAGGGCACCTTGTTTTTTGGAGTGGAAAACAGGTAGAGCTGCAGATACAAAGCTGTGAACTCTGCTTAAAATGTTAACAATTATCTGTGACATTATTAACATCTTTTGGAAGATATGTCTTATTTAACCAGAACATGACAGTGTATTAAATTATTCCTAAATTTATATAGGTTGTTAGGAAAAACACCATCATATGCTTTCAGGTGTTTAGACTACTTTTTATTAAATTGCAAATTAGTATTATACATTAAAAAAAGTGATAATCTTCTTAAAGTAAAATGGGGTCACAAATTACATTTGGAGTCAGGTATACAAGGTTGTGGATTCAAATCTACGGGTCCAGGCACTCAAGAGTTCAGATACTTCCATTTACTAGCCTTTTCACCTCAGACAAATCACTAAAACATCTCTGAGTCTCAGATTATTCATTTTAAAAGTAGAAATTATTAGTATATATCTCTGGTTCATAGCTGCTATAGAAATGAAAGCTGTTTTTCTATTTGTTGAGACAAGCCTAAAAAAACCCCCTTCCAAATCTGATGAACACTTTATAAAAATTATCTCCTATGTATCTCTCCCTTAATCCTAGTTCCTCATGCCAAAAATTACTAATTTTTAAATATGCTTAACAAAATCTGTAAGAAAAAATATATAGAGAGATAAGCCTAGCAAATGTCTTATACATTAATGGTGATTAATATTTAGTAAATTGAGCCAAATCACTAAGGGACCCTCCTAGCTCTGAATTGAGGATCAGAGAAGTTAAGAGATTTAAAGAAGCAGAGTGAAAACTTACACAAAGATTTTTTTAACTATAAATTTTATTTTTGTGTATCTGTGTGTGAGAGTGTTTTGGTATCTCATCATCAATGAAGCATAGCAACTAGACATCTTTCATTCTTGCTATATGAATGACTCACTTCCTTTTCCTATCACATTTTTCTGGATGTCTTTTGGCCACTTTTGAAATACGAGTAATCCAGTCATGTGCTACAGTGATACTAATTTCTATCATCCTTTTCAGTACTCTGCAACTTAGGGCAACAACAGTTTTATGTGTTTTAGGATTGGTATTCCAAGACCATTGATTTGAAAGAGAATTTTTTTTTTGCATTTTTCCTTAATTTGTTTTTTTTTTATAGTATTTTCTTAATTTTAGTTTCAGGTTATCTTCCTACTACCTCCTCCCCACCCACTAAGAAAGTAAACTATATTATATCAATTATATCATATTATCAAGTATACCAGTTTATCCATATGCAATTATGCAAAATAT
Organism: Macrotis lagotis; assembly: GCF_037893015.1. Classification (NCBI taxonomy): domain Eukaryota; kingdom Metazoa; phylum Chordata; class Mammalia; order Peramelemorphia; family Peramelidae; genus Macrotis; species Macrotis lagotis. The sequence continues at coordinate 275,879,429 of NC_133666.1, forward strand.
ATTTCCATCATAACCATAGAACCAAAAAAGGCAATAAGAAGCAAAACAAGAAAAATATACTTCATGTTCTTTCTGGAGGTGGATAGCATGCTTTTTTTTAATCATAAATTCTTAAGTGGCTCAAATCATGGTACTGATCAGAGTAATCAAATCTTTCACATTTAATCATCATTACAATGTTACTGTTACTTTGCACAGTGATCTCCTAGGTCTGCTCACTTTACTTTGTATCAGTTCATATAGGTCTTGCCAAAATTTTCTGAAACCACCTTCCTCCTCATTTCTTATAACACAATAGTATTCTCTCACAATCATATGCCACAACTTGTTCGACTATTTCCATTTCTAATTCTTGCCACCATAAAAACAGTTGATAAAATATTTTTTGTACATGTATGTCCTTTTATTTTTCTTTGGGGACCTAGTATTGATATTTCTGGATCAAAGGGTCTGCATAGTTTTATGCGCATAATTTTGGGCATAGTCACAGATTCTTCTCCAGTGTTTGGTTGTGGTCTTGTTTTGCTTTACATTAGAAAACAGTTTAGAATTATTGAAAACATTACACAATTTTTCCAAATACAGTTTCAATTCTGACCTCACTCACTGCCTATCTTCAGTGCCTAATAAAGATATTGCTACTGATAGACTAACCATTTGGCCACTTGTCCAGTTAAATGTCATAATCTGGCTAATAAGCATTTTTTTTCATCTATACTATATTAGATCATATTGGTCTCATACTGGCCCTTTGACCCAATGTGCTTCTCCAGGTAGATGGTAATGATAATCAGCCTTTGGATATGATACCTAAGAAAATTAAGCAATCCTGTAATGGAAGTTTGGGCCAGCTTCCAAAGTCTAGAGAGATTGCAAAACATCATCATCAAAAAGTGTTAATTTTCAGATGCCTATTTTAGATCGGAATTTATACTTTAATAAACCTTAAATAAACATAATTTTAAGTATTAAGGGTGGAGAGAAAAGAGGTAAATTGAGTTTGATTTACGACTTCCTCTGATCTTAAAAACTACAAGTTGACTATTTTAAGTGTTTGTAGTAAAGCTTATTTATTAAAAAATATTCAGCCCTGTGATTTTACTGGCATGGGGTACTACTTGAGAGGAATTTCTATCAGGGCAGGTTGTCCACTGTTCTGCAATTTATACTCTTTGAGATTTGCCTGGGGTACTGAGAAATTCACTGACTTTTCCAGGATTATCCAGTCAGTATTTATTAGTGGTAGGAATTAGACCCTTTTTTCCCTGACCTTTAGGCCAGCTCTTTAATCACTATTACACATGAGAGAATTAAGAATATTCAAAGAGGGGTGGCTGGGTGACTCAGTGGATAGAGTACCAGCCCTGGAGTCAGGAGTACCTGAGTTCAAATCCGGCCTCAGACACTTAATAATTACCTAGCTGTGTGGCCTTGGGCAAGCCACTTAACCCCATTGCCTTGCAAAAAAAAAAAAAAAGAACATTCAAAGACAGATAATGTATTCCAGGTACACCTTTTGTTTGTATTCTACAAATGATTTCAAACCTGTAATTTAATAGTCCAGATAATTACATATACGGAAATTCTCATCTCCCCCCCAAAAAAAAATTCCCCCAAGCTAATTATGCATGTTTTTTTTATCTCATCTCCCATTCACAGTTCCAAAAATCTAAAAGGTCTTTGTTTTATTTGAGGGTATTTGCCCTTCTGTCCATTTTAAAGTGGATTCTCATTGCATCACTTTTTTTTTCATCTTATCTTATCAAGAGCAGTATTAGCAATGTGAATCCAAATATATGGTGTTCTCTGATTTGTACAGACATGGAAGCTGGCAAAAGGGTAATGGTCTGAAGTGTGAAGATGATGTGGGCAAAAAGGCATGCTTGTGGGAACTTGGGTGGCTTTCTTTATCTTTGCACTTCAAGCTTGAATGGATAAACCTTCACTAACTGTTCATGTAGATTAATGGTTATCTCATACAAGCAAGTTATCTGCAGCTGCAAATAACTATTTACAACCCCCTTCAAAAAGTTGTCTTGAGGAAATCACTTTAGGAACCTTAATATGTTACAGAAAAGTAAGTTAGTCCTATTATTATTATAAAATCTGGGAACTCTGCCATGACAAATCAAGGACAAAGCTTTGGCCAGAAAGTTGAGAATATAAAGAGAAATTATTGTTTTTTCCTTCTTAATGTGTTTCCTTTTTAAATGCACTTTATTTCACATATTGTTTTCTCTTCTCTTTCCTGCTATCTTGTTTTCTTATATTACTTCATTTTTTAATATGACCCCCTTCCCATTATTTTGTTTAAAAGTTGACACAGACAACAGAAAAACAATTCAGCAAAATCAATAACATTAACTATTTTTGACCCATGCTCCCTTATATCTTCTTAAGGACCATCCTTCATCATTATACTTATGCTGTTTTCAGTTTTGTTATTATTCTCATCATTTATCTTGTTGTTGTTTACTTTCCTCTGCAGCAATCTGTAATATCATTCATAAGATCATGAATTTAGAGCTGTAAGAGACTTCAAAGGGCATACCATAATCATATCAAATCCTCCTTATTTTACAGATGAATAGACTGAAGTACCCTGAAGTAGAGTGACTTTGCAATCATAAATTGCATCCAAAGCATATCTTGTATACAACTTCCTGTTCTTCATTTCTGTTTCTACCATCATAATATAAGTCTTCATGACTATCTATAGTAGATTATTAAAATAGCCTCATTACTTTTTCTCCCCTTCCAACAGGTTCTTTCACTTATCTGCCAAACTAGAATTTTCATTGGTTAGATTTGATCATGACATTACTATACTCATGAAAATTTGGTGACTCCCTTTTGTCTATCATGCACATTAAAAATAGCTTTGTTCAGAGTTCATGATCCTTAGAATCTGATTCCACTTTACTGTTCACACTTCCCTTTTTTCTATGTTCTAACAGAACACTTTGGCCACTAAATAGACCCTGAATTCTCCCACCTCCTTGACTTCATTCATGCTGTTCTCTTTTGCCTCTTTCTTTGTATTTTGTATCCATAACCATTTTTAAGCCCAATTTAAAAGAATCCCTAGTTGGTAATTAACTTTCCCTTCAAACCTCGCATGTATCAAATAATGTTGCACATTATATTTGTGTTCCTGTCTTCTGTTCTTATTAATCTATTAACTTCATATGGACAAGGACCATGTCTTATCTAAATTTTGTGTCTCTCAGCAACTACCTACTACAGTGCTCTGCACACAATAGTTGTTTGGTGGTGAATAAATGAATGCACTTTAAATATTGATGAGCATATCCTACACTCACACTATTTTATACATGTGTTTATGTTTATATCTTAGTTTTCATTTCCTTTCTTCTTTCTTTGAAGTAGCCCCCTCACTGGTTTTTTTCTAGCTTTTCGTTTCTCATCCAGCTAGCTTCCTATATTTTGTTGCTGAGTCATCCAATCAGCCTTAATTGTCTCTTTTTCCAGCTGGCTCTGTCCTCTTGGGAAAATCATTCTGCTACAGGTGCATTTTTGAAAATTAGGAAAATTTGAATAACTAAATATGGACATGGCTGGATTTTAATTGGTAGTTCTGATATTACAAAAATGAATACCTCTTTTTACCTATCATCACAGAATTATTCACAAGAGACTTGAATCTGTGCTTTTAAAATGAGAAATTAAAAAAGGATTTGTCTTTGTTATTTAATCATAATTTTCCCTTTTAGTTCAGCTCATCAGAAAATTACAAAATGCCTACTATATTCATACAAATATGCTGAATCCTGGACATAAACTTAAAAAAAATTAAGACAATCTTTTTCCTCATGGAACATACAATCTTGTGAAAAGAAAATATTTTTTAGCTAATGAGAATGTATTTTACTTTAAAAATTATGTAGGACAGAAAATAACAACACAATAACACATCATTAATTGGACAAAAATACTCTGGGTTTATAATCAGGAGATAGAGCTAATAAGCATCCTATGCCATTAATAACCGTGTAGCAACTCAACCCCACTCACTCTTACTTGGTAAATTTTAATAGGTGACTAGAAAACATTCTTTTAATTGTTGAATGATAGGCTTCAACTATATGATAGGTGTGGCTCCTTCAAGTACTAACATTTGGGATTCAGTGGTACTATAGGACTTTTTTTTTTGAGAATCATATTACTGGGGTGGCTAGGTGGTACAGTGGATAGAGCACTGGCCCTGGAGTCAGAAGTACCTGAGTTCAAATCCAGCTTCAGACACTTAATAATTACCTATATGACCTTGGGCAAGCCACTTAGCCCCATTTGTTTTGAAAAAAAAAACTTAAAAGAGGGAGAATCATATTATTTCATAGCCATTCTACACTGTCTTGAGCTGGGGTAGGAGTGAGACAGCAAGCTAATAATTCAAATAATTGCAATCTTGCTCAGAAATTGAATCTAATTAATGATAACTGGGCCAGCCATGTGTTGGAAAACAGAGCCTGATTTTATCCTTTGATGACCACTTCCTATTAAGTGTAGAACTACAATTAGTAATGTCTAACTTAAGCTTTTCCCCAGTATACTGAAATTTAGAGTGAAAAAATTTTAAATAATGACTTTGAAATATCATGTAATGTAAAAAATGTCTATCAATTAGTTTTTGCTGAAATTTGTTCTCTTTCAGCAATATAGAAATAAATTGTACTTAGAACCTTTTAGCACAAATAACTAATTAAATAGGAAACTACCACATGGTCTGCTTCTTCCCCTTAGAAGACTCACCCTAAGTGAGCTCCTCCTTGGTTTAAACCTAAACCAAAAAAGGATCTTAGCCATCATTTAGTTTAAATGCTTTATTTTACAGATAAGGAAACTTTGATCCCAAGGGATTAAGTAATTTACTGAAGGTTAATCAGGTAGTCAGTGGTGAAGAGGGAGTGAATCCTAGAGTCTCTGTCTCCAAGTCCAGTGTTCTTTACACTGTAGCTTCAGAACAGTTGCATTTTCCTCACCAGGAGTTCTCATAATAATGGGATCACAGGGCCAGTTTCCCCAAAATAAATTGCTGTTTACTTTCATCCATAATAATGCAACTCTGACTATACATTTACCTGTTTTAAAAATAAAAGAAATAAAAAAAAAATTTTAAAAAGCCAAAGCCTATTCTAGTCATCTTAAGCTTGATTGTTCTGGGGATCAACCATGATTGTGATGATGATGTTTGTGCTTAAACAAAACCATGATGGGGTGGCTTAGGGGGTCTGGTAGGTGGCTCAGTGAGTAGGGCACTGGCCCTGGAGTCAGGAGTACCTGAGTTCAAATCCAGCCTCAGACACTTAATAATTCCCTAGCTGTGTGGCCTTGGGCAAACCACTTAATCCCCATTGCCTTGTAAAAAACCCCAACAAAAAACCAAACCCTAAAATAGAAGAAAACCATGACATCAGGGAGGTAATGACATGGCAGGTGTGTGAAATGAATTTGAATGAGGCGGGGGTGTGCTAAGTCATCAGCCATACTTTCTCCTTCAGAGTCATCTGGGTCCAGTGTCCAGATATGGATAAGGAAGACAGGAGATGCCCTTGGATGGATGCAAGGCAATTAAGCACCTTGCCCAAGTCATACAGCTAGTCAAGTGTCTGAGGCCACATTTGAACTCAGTCTCCAACCCTTTCCACTGCATCACCTAGGTTGGGATGTGGGGAAAGCAATTGTTTTAAAGCACTATTTCTCATAGATCTATGGTATAGAGTTCTAGCCCACACAGAGTCTGTTTCTCAGAAATTGAATTTCCATTCCCTGTTCTCCCCCATTCCTACCCACCCCAATGTTTATAAAATCCCAGGGCTAGAATGGATCCCTCCTTGCTACATTCATGTTCTACATTTAGCTTATGGGACTGAAGGAAATGTTAGGAAATCTACATGATGTGGTGGTTTGCATGACTTAGAGCCCAAAATTTTCCAGTGATGTTAAGTCAGCATTTCAAATAATTGGTTTGCAATGATTCAAGACATAGTCTCTAAGTCATATCAGAGAAACAAAATAAATCTGATTCAATTTTGTAAGAGTGGAATAAAAAAAGAGAAACAGAGAATATGGAAACCTGACTTCTATTTTTAGGTTTTTTCCAACTCATTAGATGAGCTTAGAAAAGTGATTTAACTTTCAAATTATAAAAATTTACCTTGTGAGGACATGCTGTAGTTTAATTAGTGTGTGTTTTGATTTCCTGAAATAAAGATACTAAGAACAAGAGACATCATTTATTTATTTTGAAATTCGTCAAGAAATCAAATCTTTCTCAGGCACTTGGGAAAACATATTCTGCTCAGAGTGAAGAACTATGTCTCTTTACCTTTCCTCACATTAGATATTCTCTGCTCAAACCAGATTTACTGCTTCTGTCAAGGAAAAAAATACAACTACTGAATCAGCAATATTGTGAACAGCAGCCATCTTGCTAGTGCCATGACCCAGAGTTTCCTAATCACTTGTAAGTCATCATCATTCTGCCCAGAGAGATGTCTTGAGGGCTGTAATATCCCTGGGACAGAACTGAAGAATCTCATTCTGCATTTAGGGTTCATGTCTGTGGTCCACTTTTTATTTGTTGTTTGTGTCATCTTCCTCCTCTTCGTTACATAGCTTGTTCTTCTGTGGGTTTTTTATGAATCTACTTCCATGACCTGTAAATCAGAGATTCAGTCTCATTGATCAGTAGTACTGTGATGAACAGAGAAGAGAACTGGATTTGGAGTCATTTGATATGGATTTCTACCTTTCTGTATAACTTTAGGCAATTCATTTATTTCTTCTTTCTGCATCTCACTTATAAATAAGATTATCAGACTAGATAGTCCTCCCTTCAAATTCCTTTCTGGTTCTACATCTGTTAATCTATGCTCCATTTTGCCATTGTTTGTCAAGTAAAATATATCTGAAATATTTCAGAACACATCTGATATTTTCATTATGCACTAAACAAAGAATAATAGTTGGCATACAAAAATAATATAACCTTCTAAGTTTCACACAGCATTTTATTTGCATTATTTTATTTGATCCTCACAGAAATACTGTGCAGTTAATATTATCCTTTTTTATAGCTGTGGAAACCAAGGTTGGAAGTGACTTGCTTGTCTATGACCATAAAAATAACTCAATCCAAGAAATTCACTTCAATAAACATTTGCTATAATTTGGTTACTGGGCTGAGGATGCAACTTTCATAGATGGAATTTGCAACCAGGCTCTCCTGTTGCTATGATCCACCAAAGCATTCTGTCTCTTATGTAATAGATAAAAAGAATGTTTCTATTTGTATGCATAAAGAATAAACTGCAGCATTTGCATTTTGATACCTATAATTGTGAATGGAAGAGAAATAAAGAAATAACTTACCTTTTTTTTTCCACTTGAGAAGCCATTCATAGATGCTGGGTCCAACCAATTTATGAACAGACTTCAATAGTGAACTGTGATTTTCCACCTTTAATTGAAGAGAGAATATTTTATATGTATTTTGAGAATATGGATTAAAATGCTGGGTCTACTCATTCCTACCAGTATGACCATAAACAAATCAATTCTTTTGAGTGTTTTCTCATCTACATAAATGAAGATTTTTCACTAGACTATTGCCTAGGTCTTGTTTAGCTCTAAATTTGATAATCCCATAATAGTTATTCTAAGCAAGTGAATAACCTAGTCAGAACTTCTTCAAATGGACAAACAAATAATGCTGATTCCCTCCATTCTTCCTTTCTAATGGTTCAGGGCAGAATAGAGTTCAACATTTTCTGTGACTTTAGGTAGCAAGGAAAAAATATTCCTTCTCATAATTTTATGACCAATCAGTTAAATTAAATTAGAGTTCAGTAGAGAACTATCAATCCCTTTCATATGTCTCCTTTTATATTCTTGGAATTGTGACTTGCAATTGACTTTGTATCCATCAAGGGTCCCTTGGGACATAGAGATATAAAGATATCATTAATCCATATCCACACTTAGTTTGTCATTCCAGAGAAGGAAGTCCATGAAGGGAAGTTGAAAATTTTAATTTAATTCTTGTTTTTTTTCATGAGCATGACTGGTAAAAGTGGATAGATAAGAATGCATCTTGTTATATAGTATAAACTTAAGGATAGAGACTGGACCTATGATTTCATTGATGAAAAGAACTTTTGGATGAGAAAGTTCCTCTTTCATCAGATTTTCAGGTCAGCATTTCCTTTGTGAATTATTGTCTTAGCAGGTTGCTTAGAGCTCTGAGAGATTAAGTGACTTAACCAGAGTCACTACCAATCAGCTCTCTACCACGGCATTCCTCTTCAAAAATAGAAATAAAATTAATTGAAAATATAGCCACATGGTCACATCCATATTTTATAACCACTTTTTAATGGTTTCTTATTTCCTGTAATTTGTTTTATGGAAAGTGGGGGAATAAACATTTATATAGGATTTACTTTGTGCTAGGCACATTTTTACAAATATTTAATGTGTTCACCAAAAAGCCCTGTGCAGTAGGATACAGTTGGGAAAAGCGAGAAAGGAAATGTTGAGTGACCTTCCCAGAAGCCCACAAGCTAGTAAGTGAAAACAGATTTTAATTCAGGTATTCCACATTCCAGGCCAAGCACTGTAAATGTTCCATACTATTATATTTTTTCATTTATATTTCATTAAAAAGTATTAGAATAATGGGTTAAGAGATAAAGACAAACACAGTAGGTACAGAGTACTTCAGTCAATGCCATAGATCCTAAACATATCATCTATTACATATATGTGTTTATATATATATATATTTAAATCCCATGATATAATATTTGTTATCATTTAAAGGTGCAAATCCTCTAAGATAATTCTGTCTTCCTAAGTCTCTGTTCACCAATCAAATTGTGTTCTCTCTGCTTTATTATCAAGTACCACTTCTCATAAGGCAAGACATGTATTTGTCCTTCAGGTGTTCTTAAACAAAGGTTCACTTCTAATCCCATCATGTTGATTAAGAGACTCATTAATTTGATCTTGGAGTTGGGATTAAATTTCATCAGCCTTCTACTTTTCCATATCAAATATATGTTTATTATGTTCCTAATACTGTCAAAGAATCCAGATGTCTGATAGGAGATTTGGGGGAAAATGCTATGTTCAAATAGTGTATCCTTATGCAAGGGACATAATTATCTACACAGCCTATTCTATTACTCATATTTTGTTGGTGATTTTTCCTAGGAAGATGTACCCAGCTATTTCATTTCTGCAGTTTAGATACACCTATATTCCAGCCAATCATAGTATTATAAACTTTTTGAAAGCTGAACAAACCTCAGAAAATTTTGTTTCCAAGTCTTTTGTATTGAAATTTCAAGTTCAGACATAGGCTGTGCCTAGGACAACATTCATCAAAATATGATTTGGTGATCCTTGGGGTTCCAGAGACCCTTTAGGGAATTTGTTATGTTAAAATTATTTTTATGATATGTTTTAATTTTAAAATGATAAATTTACTCATGCACCATATACTGTTAGGTTTACTCTGCATAATTATCATTTTCTTCATCATTTTCTTAAATCTAAAAAATCAATAAAATAATTTCCATGATTTATAGAATCTGTTCATTTGAAGTGTACACAATCACACTTCAGATTTAATAATTGTTTCTCATGAGACAGTTTAAGCTGGTCCCAGCACATCCCTATAAATAATTTATGTAAGCAAAAACTCTTTGTGGTTCTCATTAATTTTCAATTATCTAAATTGGTCCTGAGACAAAAAAAAAGAAAATTTTAAAACCACTTATATAGAGACTCATTTTTTTTTAGCAAAAACTGAATGTAATTCAATAAAACTGTTTTACGTTTAGAACATTTAAATGAGAAAGAGCAGTATTAGAATATACCATTCAAGGATAGATCATCCTTTTATTTAGAACAACCCAGATTCAAGTGTTATTTCTGACAGGTGCTCACTGTCTGACTATAAGCAAGTCATAGCCTTTCAGTGCTCCAAAGCAGTTCTCTCATTCCTTAAGAAACAGATGATTTAGTAGAAGTTTTAAGGATGAGTATTCCCCCAAATTATCCAATCATAGATTTGTTCCTACTTCTCCCTACCCCAAACTATTGAAAAATTCATTTTAAAGATAGATCTCTCCTGGTGAGAAGGTAGAGTGACCTGAAGATAACATAGATGACAACAATGTTTTAAACAGAATGAATTTTTAAGAAGGTGAGAAATGCTAAGTTATATGATGACAGAAAATGGATCTGAAATGAGCAATGTGGAATAAAAAAATATAGTAATTTCTTTTCCTGCTTCTGTGGCATAGGTTACAAGAGAAAGAGATTGGGGATCTTTAGGAGAAAGATTTTTAGTGATTACAAGAAGATGGAAAAAATGTGAAATGAAGAGATTTTTGGATGGAGGGGAATTTGTTTAAAAAAGAAATAAAGGTTCCATGAGGCACAGTGGGAGGACTGTGAAGAAGCTGCTATGGAATGAGTGGAAGGAGGATGGAATTGGGCCACTTTCATCACTGATCCTGCCTTTGGTCCAGGACATTCACATGAATTTCAGGTTGACAGGGCAGTCATAATGTCAAGCAAAGTTATCATTTTGATGAGAAAGTAGTCTTCTAGAAAGGGGCATGACAGTCATAAGACTGGAACTGGCAAGCCTCAACACTATGGAAGGAAGTGGGTCTTTTTAAATTAAATCAGCCTAAGCAAAAAAGTGAACACAGAATAATTGTAATGTATGAATTATAATATTATAATATTATGTGTATAATATTATAGTATTGCTTAAATTATAAAATATAGTTATATGAGTGAATCTGTATAGACCCAAAGCATTACAGTAGATTTTTATGCTGAATATAAAAAATACCAAGAGAAAATAAGGAAGAGATACTTTCTTCACTCCAGCTTCCACTATAGGAAAATTTAATTTTACCCATTCCTGAATAACTTTTGCTCAACATTGTTTCTCCCCCCATCATCCCCTATTAATCAGCAATTTACTATGTACTCTTCTCACTATTATTTCATACTACAAAGCAAAAATGATGAAGAGAACAGGGTATGAGGAGGGCAGGATAATCTCTGAAGGTCCAGTTTCCACTGAATGATCCTTTTCTCTATTTCTGCCTCTAATAAAAAGTTTCTATTTACTATACCCTATGCCTGTAGTGGTTCACTTGCCAAAGGGAAGGGTCATGATAAAGGGAAAGTGATATGGTGAGAGAAGAGGAAGAAAAATTTGTTCTGTACCTCTGGACCCTATTGCCATAGACATCCTCTATTCCTTCACTCACCACTCTACTTCTGCCTTAAAATAAAACTACAGAATGAGAGAGGAGGAGAATAAAATATATTCCACCAATGCTCTTTATACTTCAAACTTTTTCCCTTTCATTACCACTATCATCACATTTCAGTGTCAAGACATTATAGAGGAATCTAGAATCAGGAAAGACCTGAGTTCAGATTTGATCTTCAAAGCTTCCAATTGTATGAACAAGGATGAGTCACTAACCTTTGTCCTTGAACCTCAGTTTTTTCATCTATAAAATGAAGCCAATAATATCTACCTCCTTAGGTTGTGGTGAGAATCAAATGAAATATTAAATTAAAGCATTCTGTAAACTATAAATCATTATATTTTCATTATTATTGATTCCTTACAGTAGATAGAGCACCAGCCCTGGATTTAGGAGGTTCTGAGTTCAAATGTGGAGTCAGAATAATCACTTAGCTGTATGACCTTTGGCAAGCCACTTGACCCCATTGCTTTGCAAAAACATACAAAAAAAGATTCCTTAACCTTCTTTCTCTTATCTCTGTTTCTATAATCATTCCTTATACATTTAGCCACAACTATGCCTCACTAAAACCTAATTTGCTCTTAAATCATCACCTTAATGATATCACTGATCCTTTTAGATAATGAAAGATAAACAACAACAGTGATACAGAGAAAAAAAGCTTTGGATATAGAGTCAGAGCCTGGTCTCAAATCTCAACTCTGTCATTTACTATTTATGTGACCTTCCCCTGAGGTAGAAATGCATCTCTTAGCCATTTTTCAGGTACATGTCAGTTCTAGACCATGCTGCCCATAGAGTCTTCAGTTTCATAGAGGGGGAGAGAGGAGGGAAGAGAAATTCTAAGAAAGGGTATGACAAAGTCCATATAAAGGACTGAGTTTTTATACTTAACCCAATGGTCTGCCTTTACTAAGTACAAACTGCCACATCTACTATACATTTTCAGGGTTCACTATAATTAGAAGCCTAATTTATAACGAAGTCTCAACTTTTTATACAATGGGAAGAGACAGCTAACACTTTCAGTAATAGAACTGATAAGTGTTTTTTGTGACTAATATTATGGTTTAAAGAACTATTATTGGGGAGTCAAACTATTACAATTAAAGGACTAGCATTTGCATACCTAGTTACAATTAAATTTCAATTATGTATGGCAATGTTGGGGCCAGAATAGGATGAATAATTGGTATCTAGAAATTTCCAGAAAACAGAAATTAAGCTAGTTTATTAGGGAGGTTGTGCCTACCTCACCCCCATGCTCCCATGCTCCCTCCCACACCCACCAGCTACATCCACCCAAACAAGAACTGCTCTTAATTGTTATTAAAATTTTCTGCTTTATTTTTTATTGGGGGCAGTGCTTTATTCAATCAGTAGTGGAGGAAGCAAAAAAAATTACAAATCACAATAATATTTATGTAATGCATTAAATTTTAAAAATAATTTACATGTGTTCTCCTATCATATCCTCACAATCATGCTTTGGGGTAGGTACTATTAGTATCTTCATTTCCCTGATGAAGAAATTGAGACTGAGACAAGTTAAATGGTTTGCTCAGGGTCACATTGTCTCTGGGACAGAATTTGAACTCAGCCTTTCCTGATTCCAGGTCATCTAATCTGAACTGCTGAATAGTGAAATGAATGAATAGGCTAAAAAAAACAGGAGGAAATCCTGGAGAAATATGACTTGAAAGTTATACAAATTGGGCAATTAGTCCTTGAATAATTAAGAATGAATAAAAAGAGATCAGTAACAGAATATTTTTAAGATTAAATTTATATTTTCTAATTGATCTCAGTACAAGGAAGAACTGTATCCAACTCTAAATTGGGCTTCAATCTCTGTATTGAAATTATCTGGTGAGTGTTAAGTGGCTTATAAACATTTCAAAATGAATTTATTCAAAATAGAACACATTGTCTTTTTCACCAAATCCACCCTTCCTCTTAACTTGTCTTCTGCTTAGGGACTCGTTCAAGTTCACATCTTAAAAGTCATCCTTAGACCTTCCCTCTCCATCATTTTGACATCCAAATCATTGTCAAATCTTGTAGATTCTATCTCCTTAACATCTCTTGCATCCATCCTCATCTTTCTGCACAAAAGAGCAGCAAGTAGACCATTTTGGCTAAAGAGATGAATCCATTAAAAAAGTAGCATTTAATCAGCCAAGGAAGATAGGCTGGAGGTTGACTGTGAAGGATGTAAAGGTCTGTAAATGACAAAGGGAGAGGGTGGATCCAAAATGAAGTTCCATCGTGGTCACCATTATCCAAGACTTTATTACCATATGCCTGAGTTATTTCAATAGCTTTCTTATAGTTCTCCTTTAATCGACACTGGCAAATGCATCCTTTGCCATTCAGGAATATTAGATAAACTCTTCCCCCCATGCTGAGTATCATTTTCCTCTTTGAAAAAGCTGAAATTGACTTAGGATCATCATTGGTCTTTTTTATTTTTAGCTCTAGTGCTCTATAATCCTTTATATTTTATTATAATAAAAATAGTACATATATAGCACTTTAAGTCCTCTGTAGCACTTATATTCTTTTATTTTGTCCTCACAACAATCTTGTGATTATTCCCATTTTGTGAATGAAAATACTGAGTTTCACAGAATCAAATATTTGCCTAAGGTCACATGGCCAGTTTCTAATGCTGGATTTTAACTGCAGTTATTCTTAAATTTAAGTCCCACACTCAATCAACTGTACTACCTAATAGCCAATAAAAGTTTGAAAATGAGAAAAGGATACTTGACTAATGTAGAAACAAGAAAATATATCCAGCAAAACTGAACATCCTCTTTCAGGGGAAAAGACGGACTTTCAGTGAAACAGAGGACTTCCAAACTTTCCTATTGAAACAACCAGAGCTGAACAGAAAGTTTGATCTACAAATACAGGACTCAGGTGGACCATAGAGGGGGTGGAGGAGAAGGACTAACTATGATTAGCCTGATGATATTGAACTGTTTGTATTCCTGCATGGGAAGAAGATACCGCTAATGCATATGAACTTTCTCATTTATAAGAGCTGTTAGAAGGAGCATATACAGATAGGGCACAGGAAGGAGCAGAATATAATTGTATAATATATCAAGAAGATGGAGTCAATGGGTGATAAATGGAAGTACTGGGAGGAAGAGAAAGGAGAGGAAGAAGGAGCTAAGATATTTCACATAAGAGACAAGGAAAAGCTTTTTCAATGGAGTGGAATGGGGGAAGGCGAGGGGGAATGAGGGAGCCTTCATTCTCATCAGAAATGTCTCAAGAGAAGAAATGACATAAACACTTAATAGGGTATAGAAATCTATCTTACCCTAGAGAAAAATGAGAAGAAAGGGATGGGATATGGGGGGAGGGAAGAGGAGGAATAAGTGATAGAAGAGAGGGAAGATTGCAGGAGAAGGTACTCAGATAAAATACACTTTTGGACAGGGACAGGGTGAAAGGAGAGAGAGAATAGAATAAATAAGAGTGGGAGGAATAGAGTGGAGGGAAATACAGCTAGTAATAGTAACTCTGAGAAAAATATTGAAGCAACTTCTCTGGTGGACTTATGATAAAGAAGGCAACTCGCCCCAGAGACAGCCATTGGAATCTGAACATAGACTGAAGTACATTTTTTTCCTCTCTCATTATTCTTGAGATTTCTCATTTTCTTGGGGGGGGGGGTTATATTTAGTCTTATAACAAAATTATTATAATACAAAATAAATAAACCAAAAAAGAAACAAGAAAATATTATCTCAATTCATTTAAAGGGAAAAAATATGTAGGGGGTGATAATTTAAAACTTATCACTATAAAATCAATAGAAAATTCCTGATTGCTCCATGGGCATTGTCTCTTTTTTTACTTTCACTAATCAGGAAAGCTATAGTATAAAACTAAATTTCTTATTTTTAAAATTACATTATCCTCTTCTTCCTGAAAGAGAAAAAGGTGAATAGGCATAATTTTTAGAGTTCCTGTCAGACTAATTCAATTTGAACCCAGACAAAAATCACACCTTAGATAATAAGGGGAAAATAAATATAAACTAGAACATATTTATAATCTCTGTCAAAGAAAAATAGAGTCATTATCCAACTGTGGTTAATTTATGATACATTCTTCCTTATAAAGTTTAATTTAGTCACCTATCAGAATATGAAAGAAATAATCTAATTAAATTTTACATCAATAGTAGCACTATTACCAAGTCATTGAGAATTCAATATTATTAAATGAATGAAGCACTTATTAAATACTTACTGTATACCAAGTACTGTGTTAAGAACTGGCGATACAAAAAGAAATGTAAGATAGTTCCTGCTCTCATGGGGCTCATATTCTAATGGAGAAGATAATACATATGGAATGCTTCACCTGAAAATCACATGAAAAATTCTATGTTCTTTAAAGTTCTTAAAGTGCTACAGCAAAGCATGTGGTAAAGGCTATTCTCTAATAGCATTTCCGTTGATAAAAGCATATAGATTTTAAATGCTGAAACATTTCACGGTGCTAAAGACACTGGTGGTAAGAATTTTCTTTTCTGGGGGCTGCTAGGTGGCATAGTGGATAAAGCAATGGCCCTAGAGTCAGGAGTACCTGGGTTCAAATACCTAGCTGTGTGGCCTTGGGCAAGCCACTTAACCCCATTTGCCTTGCAAAAAACCTAAAAAAAAAGTAGTTTCTTTTCTGGATCTTCAGTGGCTGTGGTTACATCACCTGTAGGAGCAGGGGCCAGGCCATATCTCCATAGGATAATGACGTAGGCAGTGAACTGATAATCTCTAGTCATTAAGCTAATAACTGGCATTTGCTTAGCAATTTAAATAAACTGTACTATTTCATCTTCCTTAAAAGTCTTTCCCCCTTATTCTCTTTTTTCTTTCCTCTTTCTCACTCTTTATGTATATATATATATATATATATATATATATATATATATATATATGTGTATATATATATATATATATACACATACACACACATCTTATTTTTGACTCTATCTATCTTTCAGTTTTAGAGTTGAGGAAACCGGGTAAGAAAGATTATGATTTTTCTCATCGTGACCTAGTATATGCTATGTGCCTGTGGAAGATTTGTGTGCCTGGGTATATACATACCTGCATATATATTGCATATATAACATACACATTTGAATGTACATAAATATATCTATTATATACACATGTAAATTTAAATATATATATATGCATACACATATGGACACATATACATATACCTTCTTCAAAACCTCTTATCATCATGGGGGTAAACTGGTGGATGAGCATGATCATCAGTTATGCCTAACCCTTACTGTGTCACCAAGTCAATCTTCTTTTCTCCAACCTTTCTCTTCTCAATTTTATCTGTGATGAATATGACTTCTAAGATCCTAGCTTAGCTTTTAGGAAGCAATTATATAAAGACTTTTGAACCCTTTAGTGGTTTCAAACTCAGATAGAAACAGAAGCCACCAATCCATACTCAAGGATCTCTGTGACTATATATTGACTTTGTTTTAAAATGTATTGTTTTTCATGATATAATTTATTTTTATTTTGTTAGTTATTTCTCAATTATATTTTAATGTGGTTTCATTCACTCAGGATGAAACAGCCACTTTGAGTGTACTTTCTTTAAGACAAATAGATTAAGACCTAGATCATTAGGAATTGTGTTTGGTACTAGGAAATTTTAAATTTGGAATAATTTTGATGTCAACCTGGAGTGAATGGAATAAAAATCAAGAAAGAACAAAACAAAACAAAAGTCCCATTGTCTTCAAGGTGGTTCTCTCAAATTCTGGGGATCCTGAATTTAAGGTCCTAATCTAAGGATGACTGCAGATCTACATAATCGTTTCTGTAGCCAGTCATATTAGAGGTGACCAGGCTTATGGACTATGAATAATTAACAACCAAGCAATGCTTATTAGAAATAACCTCTTGTGTTTAGTTATCAGTTAAGTACTATTTATTTCAAATACGTTTTATTTTCTCTATTATTAGATTACTAGATTGTTATAAAAGAACCATAGATTTTTAGAACTTTGGAGAATCTTAGGAGATCATTTTGCAAATGGATCATTTTGCAAATGGAACATTTTGCAAAGGAAGAAAATTGAGCCTCAAATCACTAATGTAACAAACCATGAATTTGTTGGTAATGGTTGGCTAGATGCTTAAGCTATTGATTTATTTTGATAGGCTGCATGGTGAGAGAGATTCAGCCTGAGGAGTGGAGTCAAAAACACCTGAGTTTAAATTTGGCCTAACATACCCACTAGCTTTGTAAACTTAGTCAAGTCATTAACATGCCATAGCCTCAGTTTCCTCATTTTAAACATGTGAGAACTAACCTCAGGGAGTTGATTAGATTTTCTTATCCATAATGTTACCTAAGCTTCAAATGATGTAATGCATAAAGCATGCATGTTATTAAAATTTAACTGTATACTGCTTTGATTCTTGAGATAGGACATCTGACACAGACAGTCTACGTAGAACTAAATGATCAATAGATAAGTAATATAGCTTTATTTTTCATTACATTAATAATTACATGAATTATATATATGAATCTATATCATATAGACATAACTTAAATGAACAAATTTCTCCAACTGTAAAATGAGAGTTTGTTACTACTGGTTCTTTCTTGCCCATTTATTGCTGATCCAATGATTTCCAAAATTTTGAACTATTTTTGTAATTGCTAGTGATAAGTCATTCATCTTTTTCTGTGAAAGGTACAAGTAGGCACAGTGAAGGTAGGACAAACTTTTAAAAATAAACTCCAGATGCATTATTTTTTGGGAAATCATTTCTTTCAATAAACAAAGAAGAGGTACCATGGTGAATTGCTGTATAACACTGAGAGCACAGAACAATAAGTCATTCTCAATAATTTCTTCTGGCATTTTTATTCTCTCAACATATAAAACCAAGCAGAAACTGATCAAAACTGTTATTCAACATGAAAGAAAAAATATTGTGAAAAAGATTATCTAAAATACATAAAATAAAAAAACTAACATCAACTTAATTAAAATATTTTTACCATTTAACTTCTCTTAATTGAACTCATACACAAAAGGAAAATTCCCAACTCCTTGACTTTGTGAGAACAGAATTGAGCCTTCCTTGGGTGATTACAAGTGAAAATAAATTTAGATTTTTCCTGTTATTCATTTGGTAATTTTTGCTGACAAATATCTTTTGAGTTCATATATAATTAGATTTATCATATAATTCAAGTAGTTAATTTAAAATATACATTAAGTTTTTCCCTGTTAATTTAACAATCTCTTCATCCTCCATTAAGTTGTTAGCCTAATTATGGAATATGTAAAGTGTATATCAATAGTTCCATGAATAAAACTAATTCATTAAAATTGTAATATAAAAACTTCAGAGTAGCTCATTGTTAGGAAATTAGGATTATTAAAGCATATGTAATGTGGCAATAGCTATTATATTTTAAATGTATTCATACAATTAAAACATATTTAACTATTTTATAAGCTAAGAAAAAGTTTGCTCTTTGAAACTAAAATTTACATTTTCAACCTACCTTCCTTTTCATTCCTTCCATAGGGAAGTAATTATTTCAGTGGACATTATTTTTGTTCTTCCTCCAAGATCTATATTAAGGTTTAGGATGTGTGTATATATATATTAAAAAGAAACAAAATTATCAAGAGTATATTTCATAAAATTCTGACTTTGGGATTGTTTTAAAGTTCTCAGAATTTATCCTACTTATTAATAAAGGATAATCATTGTAACATTTAGTGATGGGAAGGTCTAGTTTGGTGCTAATATCTTTTTTAGGTTCTTTAATAGTAAACTAAAATATGATGATTTCCCACTGAGCAGAATGTTTTTTTCTGGATCAGAATAAATCTATTTCCTCCCCACTACCCCCACATAAAAGTTCTATTCCCCCTTTCAGTTTTGTAATTTCCAGATTAAATATTCTCAGTTATTTCAATTGTTTTTATGTGACATGGTTTCCAGACCATTTTATATCTTGATGTTAATTGGAGTGACTAGTGATATAACTTGGAGTTCTCTCAACTCTCTCAACTCTCTCAAAACAGTTGAGGGAGAGGATGGCAACACAAAGGAAAATCTGTTAGACTGTCGGTGCCCAGAAGACAGAGAAAATTGTTTGTCATATACATGGATTAAGAATAAACCAAAATCTGAGCCAATCTATGCCTCCAATTAAGAGGTGGGATTCAGGAGAAGGGTATCATATAGGACCATTTGAATAATGACCTGAGGATGGACAGAGAAACAAAGTCATGCTTTTTTGGCATAGGTCAAAGGAAGACCCAAGCAAATTTACATTAACCCATTTAATTTTTTTGTGAGATTAGGTATAGTGATTCCAATAGCCATGAAGCCACTAAATTTATTCATGCATTCCATATTTTTTATTTTGTTCATACGAATATTATTTTTTGACTTTGATGCTAAAAATAAGATCTATGTAAATGATATTGTTTTGATCTTCTAAGCCTTTCAAAAGAAAATGAGTTTGAGATGTTTTGTCTAAAGTTAGCCCACTTTAATATTATTAAAATATATGAAATACAAAGATAAATAAGCCATTCTATTCATCTATTTCATTAATTGAAAAAAAATTAAAAATACCTTATAAATCTTTTTTCAGAAATTTTATTAAAATGATATTTTTTGTTGAATATTCAATGACTATTATTTCCAGTGTTGTTCCTTACATCCTAAATGTTATTTTAGTTAAGGTGATCAGTCATTTTCACTTCAATTGAAGAAAAAATTATTCAGAGACTACTGCCTTAAAAGCCCTGGGGACACAATATTGTCTAAATTTTTTTAACTTCAAGGTAGCATGGTATAAATGTAAAAGGTGAGCCAGATAAAGCTGGAGTGAGAAAGGATAAGAAAACAAGATAGAATGACCTTGGTTTGTAGAAGGTGTGCCTCAATTAAATATAAAGAAGACTTTTCTGATTGAGGACAGTTAAACAGTGAAGTGGTTGCTGAGCAACTTTTACAGAAGTTTTAAATCTATAGGGATTGCCTGTTTAGATGGTTAATAGTTTATTTAAAGATGCTAAAGGATCTGAAGGGTAAATCCTGACTGTAATCTTGTAGTCCCCATTACTTGGTTTGGTGCCACTTTCTCTAACTTTAGATTTCTTCTTTCACTATACCTACAGTTAATTTTAAACTCATTTTGTATTTTTTGAAATAGTTAATCACTTGAGATAGTAGTCAGTTCCATGTAGGCTCATAGCAAGAAAGATCTTATGCTTTCTGTGAATGGTAATGTTTCATTATGGAAAATGTACAACTTATTCATTAACTTGAGAGATGTCTCCCAGATGGCATATTTGCTCTACTTTGATTGTTTATTTGACTCTGATTATGAGCTCTTATAACCATGCATGGTGTTTGTATCTTAAGTTTAATGGAGTGAAATAAATTAACAATTTCTAATTTGAAATCTAACATTTGATCATTTGAATAGAATATTCTTTATTAGTACAAAGTAACTCTGAAAATGAATTTACCCGGGCAAAAATAACTTGATCAAGATGTGGACAGGGGAGGGATATGTGTATACACCCACATGCATATTGTGGGTGGGTCTTTCATATACATATATGCATATACACATGCATATATATATATATATATGTTGGTATATATGTATGTATTTTGCCATAGCAAGACATTCCTGTCTATTAAATTCCCACAGGAAAAAAATGGTTTAGAAATAATAAGATTACCCTGAAAAAATACTTGGTTAATTTGAAAATTTATTATAACTTATCAATTCATTTTTCCATTTTCCCATTCTTGTAAATTAGATAATAAAAGACAGTAACACCAGATCAAAATACCTTCTTTACTCTTACAATCAAAACTATTTTACCCGAGAAAGCCATAAGTTTATTTACATTACTGTGAATTCTGAGAAATCTGTCAGTGTTAAAACCTGGATTAATCTGATTTTTAAAAATACTTTTTTCTCTATTCAATTTGAACCTATAAAAATACAGTCACTGTTGCCTGAAAGTTTCCTTATCACAATCATTTTATGGAGGCTTTATGTGTCTGCTTTATTCCTCTTTTTAGTTCATACGTGAGATTTCATTGGTGCAGGGAACTACCATGTAATTGTGAAGAAATCAGCTCCATTTTTGCTGATCAGCAGCCAAATTGCTACCCTGTAGCTTGAGAGAGCTGCCTAGGATGCAAGAGATATAAAGTCCCTTGCCCAGGGTCACATAGCAAGTATGTGTATTGAATCAAGATCTTCTTGACTCTGAGACTGGTTCTCTATTCACAATCCAAACTCTCTTTCAATACATTTTTTGCTCAACAATTTATGCTCTGCATACAATGTAAAGTCTTTATTTTTTTCAAAAATCATAGCTACATTCAATACTTGCCCAAATAAATTCAACTCTCAATTATAGGTGTACTTGGAAAAGAGGAGCAAACAAAATAAAAATGTAAAAATTATTTGACTATTATATGGATATTTGTACTTAAGACACCTGAGCACAAACCATGCTCTCCCCTCAACATAAGCATAATATCAATTCCTTTATTTGATTTTGACTATATTTACAAAAGGGTAAAATGGAGATGTAGCTAAATCTTTAAAGAATTGAATATCTAATTACCAGATTAGTATTTTAAATGCCTAAATTTTTCTATTTATTTTCTGTGTTAAAGGTGACCTTTGATTCAAATATTTGAAAGTTCCTTAGACTATTAAAACAGATGGTATGATGGTAGTTTTCTTCTTCTTGATTATAATACAGCCTAATGTAGAACAGAGGATATTTGAAGCAAGGCATAGTAGAAGACACTGAAAATCACAAACAGTGGATTTCAATGATCAATGAATGAATTTTGAAAAATAAAAACATAGAATCACATCTGTTAATATGACTTTGTGAAAACAGCAGGATAGAAATGAAAACAAGGAGACAAATTTAATTCTCTCCTGCATTTTGCACGGGGACCACTTGGGAAAGGTACCTTTAAAAGATGCATAAATATATTTGTATGTGTATATGTACTTCTATACTATTTTTTTGATATTAAAAAAACAAGATGAAGGAAATTTTAGGATCAGGAGCCAAGAAAACTTATTGTGAATGAATAATCCAGAGCTAGTGTACTATAAAATGATCACTTCTATTCCCAAACAAAACTTATTCCCTAAATCTTTCCTAAGGAATAAATGAGAAGTCGAAAGGGAGGTAGAGAATTGGAGGGAGATGGAAAAAAGACAAAAGAAAACTAAGTGGTTTTTCAATGGAACTGCCAATGATACTAAACATTCACCTCATCTCTTTATTAATGTGGACAACTTTTTAAAAGACATTGATTTTTCCAAAGAAATATTTCCCTTTTTGGGACTCTATTCCACCTATAAATGATAATTTTGGGGAGTATAGGCAAGTAGAGGACTGGGGCAAGTAAATATATTTGATTCTTTAGATTTCAAACTCTTTTACTTGAAATAATCATAGTTTAAGAAAATTCATTTTTTTCTGGGATCATATAAATAATAATCTTAATTCACTGCTCCATTTTACTAGTTTAGAAAATACCTTTAAAGTTTTATATAAAATGAAGGGATAAAAAAGAATCATGTTGCAAATGATCTCATGTTCTATATCATAATTGAAAAGAAAGTGAGAGAACATTTCCTCCCTTTGAAAGATGTGTGTAATCATGATTTCTTAGCAATAAGTAAAGTGGAAGACTTGATGCAGGATTAGTCATATTTGAAAATCCTTATAGGGGAATATTTTTTTCAGTAAATACTGAGGTTTGATTTTGCTTTTATGTGACTCCAAAATCAATTACCTCTCTCTGCTCATTTTCCTGGAACTATGAATTTTGTGTGTGACATTTCCAGAGATAATTGATATACATTTTTTTAACTCACAGAGTTGACCATTTAACATTATGTTCAGAGTACACTCATTTCTTTTTGTTGTTGTTGTTGTTGTTGTTGTTGAAGCAATACATAGTGGACATAATTTAAAAAGAAAAAATATAAAAGAGACCTATTTGCTCACATTTCCTATATTCATATTCTGAAAATACCTTCATAACATCAAATTCTTTCTTCTCTCATTTGATTCAAAAGTTGATTTTGGAGGCTGTAGTGTAAAGGATAAAATGCTGGACTTAATGTTAGAAAAACCTGGTTTTGAATATCCCTTCAGTACATCCTTAAGGTGTAAGTCTGGACAACATCCTTGTCCTCTTTGTACCTCCATTTCTTCACCAGTAAAAATATGATCTTGGGTCTTTAAGATTTTCTGGCTATAAATTTGTGATTCCATTAATGTGAATCTTTAGTCTTTAATCATAACTAAAGAAATAGTGTCTGTATTTTGTGGAGTATGGATTGAAAGAGTCCGTCACAAGAAAGAGAAACTGGCAAACAAAAGAAGGACTTTAGAGGAAAGCTTTGGGAAGAAGAATCTACTTAAGTCATCTAGAAGATAGTGCAGGAAGAGACAAGATGGGCTCAGTACTTGTCTGAGCATTCAAGCAAACCCCTCCAAATATCTTTACATAATGAACAAACAAATTCTAGAGTGGCAGGACCCACATAAAGATAGAATGAAGCAAATTTCCAGCATGGGACAACTTAAAAGGTCATCAGGAAAGTT
The DNA here is from genome assembly GCF_037893015.1 of Macrotis lagotis. Taxonomy (NCBI): domain Eukaryota; kingdom Metazoa; phylum Chordata; class Mammalia; order Peramelemorphia; family Peramelidae; genus Macrotis; species Macrotis lagotis. The sequence goes on from NC_133666.1 coordinate 275,903,471, forward strand.
CTGTTGAACCAGCATGAGAGTGGAGCAAGTGCAGGCTGTGCCAGGAAAAACCCTGGCCCTTGCAAAATAGGAGCAGGTTTTGGGAGCCACTAAAATGCTGCCAGAGCTCTCAGTCCACAGATGGTAAAGGGGTCAGAAGGAGTCATCTCTTTGATATTACTGTCAGAACTCTGTTGCTTTGGCTATAATTGGATTTGGGTCACAGTCCCAGGGAAAGGAGGAACAGCAGTACATGATAGTTTGCTGCTGTAGTGGAACAGGGACCCTCCCTCACAGTTTCACAGACCAGAACACAGACCAGAACTAAATACCTTTCTTTTGATCAAACCATCTTTAAGGAATTGAAAACTTAAAGGTTCCCAGAATTATCTCTGAAGACAGATGAACAAAACCACAGAAGATTGGAATTACTATACCCTTCATCTTGGAAGCAGATCCCTACTTTACACAGAAAGTTAATGAGGGGCGGCTAGGTGGCATAGTGGATAAAGCACCGGCCCTGGAGTCAGGAGTACCTGGGTTCAAATCCGGTCTCAGACACTTAATAATTACCTAGCTGTGTGGCCTTGGGCAAGCCACTTAACCCTGTTTGCCTTGCAAAAACCTAAAAAAAAAAGTTAATGAGCAGAAGACAGAAAAAAATCTGACCCTAGAAAATTACTGTGGTCATAAAGAAGGTCAAAACACACTTTCAGAAGATCACAAAATCAAAGTTTCTATATCTAGAACCTCCAAGAAATTATGAACTGGTCTTGGGCATGGAAGAGCTCAAAAAGGATTGTGAAAATCAAGTAAGAAAGGTCGAGGAAAAATTGGAAGAGAAATCAGAATGATGCAAGTCATGAAAAAAGAATCAACAGCTTGGCAAAGGAAACACAAAAAGCACTGAAGAAAACAATACCTTACAAAAAAAATGTTAAAAGAGGTCCAAAATGCTAATGAAGAGAAAAATACCTTAAAACCTGAAGAAACCAAATGGAATAAGAGGCACAAAATTTCAGTAAAGAAAAGAAAAACACAAAAAATAAAATTGTCCAAATGGAAAAGGAAGTACAAAAGTTCCTGAAAGTAATAAGTCTTTAAAAATTAGAATTAAGCAAATGAAGGTTAATGACTATAAGAGAAATCAAGACATAATGAAACAAAAACTAAAAAGGAAGCAAATATAGAAGACAATGTGATCTATATCCTTGAAAAAAGAACAACTGACCTGGAAAATAGATTCAGGATAGATAATTTAAAAATTATTGGATTGTCTAAAATCCATGATCAAAAACAGAACCTAGACATCATCTTTCAAGAAATTTGTCAATGAAAACTGCCCTGATATTCTAGAAACAGAGTGAAAAATAAAGATTGAAAGTACTGACTGATTAAGATCCTGAAAGAGATCCCAAAATGAAATCTCCCAGGAATATTATAGTGAAATTCCAGAGCTTCTAAATCACGAAAAAAAATATTGCCAGCAGCCAGAAAGAAATAATTCAAATATGGAGCCACAGTCAGGAAAGCAAAAGATATAGCAGCTTCTACCTTAAAGGATTGAAGGGACTAGAATATGATCTTCTAGAAGGCAAATGAGCTTCAGTCACAACCAAGAATCATCTACTGATTAAAACTGAGTACTCTCTTTTAGGGAATAGGATGAACATATAGAGAAATATTGGAATTTCAAATTTTAGTGATGTAAAGAACAGAACCGAACTTAAAATTTCATCTTCAAATATAAGACTCAAGAGAAGCATTGACAGGTCAACAGGAAAGAGATTTCATAAGAGAAATAATAAGGTTAAACTGTGGTGTGGTTCAGCAGAACTGATACCTAATATTATGCTGAAATTGGTAAACTCATTATTAAAATGCCACTTGTAATCAGGGTTCTCTCTAAGGTGAGTGCCTAGGCAGCTGCTCAATGTGAAAATCACTTTACATTCCTTACTCTTTTTTAATGTTCATCTGCACAGCAGCATTTTCTAAGCATTCAAAATAATCTACAGGTGACAAAAGTTCACTGAGGTATACTTGGAATATTTATTTATTCATTTCTTAAACTCATTGCACCTTTAATGAAACACTATATTTTAATTCTCTTATTTTTGTTATTTCAATAAACAAACATAAAGTTAAAAGAAAAAATGCCAAACAACCGGGGGTGACAAGCTGTCATTCGCTTTCATTTTGTGTTACTCCCCAAATTTCCCCAACATATGAAGAGTACTTTGCTGTTCCCTGAATGGTGAAATCAATAGGAAACTAGGACACAATGAACCAATAGAAATTTAGCTATCAAAGTTTATCTTATCACCCATTTTGGAAGCCATGGAAGTAGAAGAAAAAAAGAGAATAAGAAGAATGAGTTTTGGTGTTGCATATGTTCCAACATTGGCTGCTGTGATCACATGGCTGTTTTTGCCTCAATAAGGATACGTTTGCCTATTGTGAGCAATATAACATAATCTAGTTTTGTATATCTCTTTTCCTGTTCTTATTTGAGTTTAGCTGTATGAAATATTAAACTAAATTTTGATATATATTTTTGTATATTTAAAATGGTAATTAGGGCAGAGAATCAGTTGTTAATTTATTTAAATTCCACCATTGGGTTAAACTGTTTACATTTCAACTTAAGAAGAATGTACTGGTAACTCAGTAAGTACATTCTCATTATTAAGAGAGTTTAGAAGGAATATAACTATAGAGAGTTGAATATGAAGGGATGATATCTAAGAAAAACTTCAAATTAAAGAATGTTAGAGGAATATGCTCAGGGAAAGGGTTGAATGGGGTGGATTACTTCACATAAAAGAGGCAAGAAAAAGTTTTCATAGTGAAGTTGAAGAGGTGGAATGTAAGGGGGAAGGTGAGTGAACCTTACTCTCATCAGAATTGACTCAAAGAGGAAATAACATACATCCTCAACTAGGTATAGAAATCTAACTCTACAAAGAAACTTGGGAGGGAAGGGAATAAAAGAAGGGGGTTGGTGATAGAAGAGAGGGCAAATTGGAGGAGGGTGTAATCAGAAACAAAACATCTTTGAGGAGGAATATGGTGAAAGAAAAGATAGAACAAATGAAGGGGATAGGATGGAGGGAAATATAGTTAGAAGTAATAACTAGGAACAAAAATTGAGGTAAATTTCTCTCATAAAGGCCTCATTTCTTATGTATATATATATATATATATATATATATATATATATATACAAAACTGAATAAAATTCATAAAAATGAGAGATTTTTCAATTGATAAATTATCAAAGCATATGAACAGTTTTCAATAGCCATATGAAAAAATACTCTCACTATTGATTGGAGAAATACAAAAATAAATGATTCTGACGTCCTACTTCATACCTATTAATTGACTAATAAGGCAAGAAAGAAAAATCACAAATGTTGGAGGGAATGAAGGAAAAATGAGACATTAATGCACTGTTGGTGAAGTTGTGAACTGATTCAACCATCCTGTAGAACATTTTGAAACTCTGCCCAAACAGCTGTGAAACCATACAGACCCTTTGACTTAGCAATGCCACTCTATGTCTTTATTCCAAAAAAATATAAAAAAGCAAAATTGAAAAAAAGGACCTATATGTACAAAGATATTCATAGCAATTCTTTTCTGGTAGCTGGGGGTTGGTAATTGAGGGAATGCCCATCAATTGTGGAATGACTGATATCTGATATGTGAATTATGGTGGAATGATTGACCTGTGATATGTTATTATGATGGAATATTGCTGTGAAAAATGAGCAAGATGCTCTCAGAAAAATCTGGTATGACTTATGTGAACTGATGAAGGGTGAAAGGTACTATGTACAAAGTAACAGCAATATTGTAAGATCAGCTGTTAATGACTTATTTTTTCTCAGCAATAGAATGATCCAAGAAAACCCTGAAGGAATGATGAAGAAAAATGTTTTCAATCCCCAGACAAAGATGGTGTCTGAATTCAGCCTTTATCAAATTTCTAGCCTTCTCACTGTTGGGGGGGGGCAGGATGGGAGGGAGGAAGGGAGAGAATTTGGAACTCAAAATTTTAAAAATTAATGTTAAAATTATTTTTACATGTAACTGGAAAAAATATAATACTAAATAAAATATAACTTTAAGCAAATAAGTCCTTTTGATTATTATAAATACCCAAATTAACTACAAAGAAAATATGGAGTATACTATCTGCATCCAGAAAAAGAGATGATAAATAAAAACATGTATAGAATGATTTTATATATACATATAGATATTTATAAACACATGTATATGCATATTTATGTCTAATGATGGTCATCTCCAGGGTTCATATTCAATTATATTTTTATTATATCATGTTATAGAAATGTTTATTTTATTCCATAACTTGAAAATAAAAGAAATGATATTTTAAAAATAAAGATGATGGGTGGCTTGGTAGTACAATGGTTAGAGCACTGGCCCTGGAGTCAGGAGGACCTGAGTTCTAATTTGACCTCAGACATTTAATAGTTGCCTAGCTATGTGACCTTGGGCAAGTTACTCAACCCCATTACCTTAATTAAATAAATTAATAATTAAAAAAAAGATTAAAAAATCACCTTAAAATCAAGGTGTACTCTGTTAAAAAAAAAGAAAGAAAACCCATATCTTACAGTTTATAAGCTTCTTATCAAAAATTCTTTAATTATTTCCTAATAGAAGGAGTTTTGCTTAATTTTCCTTGGGGGAAGTCATTTAAAAAGAGCTGTAATGAATATTTCATATACATTAAAAAAAGAGAATAGATCAAAATCTGATGGAAGGGTTCAGTCTGTTGCTTATATACCATGTCGATATGTACCCACCTCACTCTCAATCTAAAGATACAACCAGGGACCTACTCCTTAAAATTATAAGTGATGAAAGTAGGGAGAACAATTATGACATAGCTGTTCTTATATTAACATCACAGTTGATGTATAGAATCAAGGAATAACAACCTACTAATTTACTGAGTTTTTAGTGTAACTTTTGCACCATAGTTTTCTTCTTTTAACAGAATTGACCTATTAAGTGATTGACAACCAATTTGACTGCATCTTTGAGTCATATAGGAAACAGTTTATTCATTGATGATAAGTAAATGACATGAACAAAGTCCTGGTCTAGAAACAGAAGTTTCTTGAGCTGTCTTACAAAAGCTATAAGGATGTAATTACTAGCAATTTAATGATGACTATAGAAGTGAGAAAAAGAAACAGATGCATTCCCTAAATGTTGGTCTCTTGGGTATCCCAAACCTGAGAAGATGATTCCAAAGTTATAGGTATGTGTTATTACCATTTTTAATGACAGAAGAAAAGAAAAGAAAAGAAAAGAATAAGTCAGGTACTTTTCTTCCTATTCAATAATGACTCTATTCCTGTGGGAGAAAAAAGCAAAGATCATGACTGATAGTGGCAAATGCAAGCAGGTGAGATTTCAAAGTTTATTCTTAGCTGACATTTTAGAAGTATAGAACTGCCAGGGAACTTCTCTAGTCCCATAAATCAAAGTAATTTTTATATTAGGTTAAAATATCTCTGGTACAGTAGACAGTTACATTTAGAGTCAGAAGATTTCAGTTCAAATCTCAGCTCACAATCTATATTTGCAACCTTAAGGAAATGAGACAAACTCTCTAGATTTCATTTCCCTTTTTAAAAAAGTTTCATTTATTTAATTTATTATATATCATATTATTATATTTATATTACAATATAATAGGAAATATAGACTATAAATATATTAAAATATTTATTTATACATAGTATTTATTTTCATTTCCCTATATTTAAAGTGAAAGAGTGTGACATACCTAAACTTTGACAGACATAGTTTCTGAGTAAATAATCATTTTATTAATCATGTTAGAATATAATTAACAAAAATTATCATTGATACTCTCAAAGATCCCTAATGGAAATCCACTCAAAGCTTATACCCACCTTGGAAGTGTGGGTATTTCTAAGGGTTGCAATTGACTCATATTGGTTAAAAAGTAATGAGACAATGGATATTATAATGAGAGGTGGACAAATTCTAATGAGGGGCTGTGAGATTTGATTTGGGTTATGTCATTTACTTCCAAATAATCCCTGCTCTTGGGCAATCTAGATAAAAGATCTTAACCCTAGTGGAACACAAATGGTCAGGAATGCTTTCTAAGATTTTCTGATTGGTCAGGCAACAACTTCACCTCAAAAAGGTAGTCTAAGTGGGGTAAATTTTGGGGAAAGGTCAGGATCTGTCCAATAATTTGTTGTTTAATAATAATTTCTCTCTGAAAATTAGAGTTAACTTTCAGAGTTAGGATTACTAATCTGGTAAATATTTATTAAGCATCTGTTATTTCTCAGACATTGTGCCAAGCAGTGAGGATACAATTACAAAAGAAATAATAGTCTTTGCCCTCAAGGAGCTTATCTAAAAAGAGGGGAAAAAATCACAAAAAGAGACAGGAACCAGGAAAATTGGGGAAGAAAGAACACCAGGGCATACCTATTGCTGGGGCTGCTTCTACCGTGGAGTTGAAACCAGGAAGGGCAGCAATATAAATTGGAGTGATTTGAAAGTCCACTTCATGTCTTCAGTAAAGCAGAGCATGGAACCCTACCTATCAACCCACCCTCCAAACAGAGGGTAGAAGAGTAGGCAGAGCGAGGTTGAATCAATCAAGGCTTAAATTAGTAAAAGGTCATCTTGTTCAGTGGGTTGGAAACATTTCAGAGAAGCAGAGGCAACTTATACAAAAGAATTTATTTTCCATTTAATATCCTATCTGAATAGAACTACAGGCCAGAATTCACCTAGATTAGATTCTCTTTACTCTTCAATTAGAACTAACTTATACTAGTTATGTAGAGCTGCCCAAGATTGAGAAAACTATCTTATTGTCAGTCCTGTCCTTCACAAGTAAGTAAACAAACTTAGGTTTTGTATATAGAATTTATTATTAATATACTGATAAAATGATAATTTTTCAATAACTCAATTTAGAAATACTGTCTCAAAAAATCTTAATTTTAAAAAATAGTGCTTAAATCTTTAACAGAAAAAATAGCTATCCATTATAAATTAATGGTGGCAAAGATTGAAGTTTTAAGTACATTTTAAGTACATTTTATTAATATTATTTATGCTTATATTGCTTATATTTATCTATGTATACTTATTGCTTTAATCTCCCAATATCCCATACCTCATAGTAATAAATACAAAAGAAAAGCAAGCAACAAAACTAATCAACACATTGAAAATATCTAACATTATTTGGAGTTTTCTATATTCAGAGTTCTCCCTTATCTCTGAAAAGAGGAGGAAGTAAAGTTGCCTTCTCATATTTTTTTTTATTTTGGGACCAAATTTAGTCAATTCAATTGAAAAAATACAATTTTAATTATTTTGTTGTTGTTTCCTCCTTCATTTATATTGTTATTGTCATTATAAATATTGTTTTCCTCTTTCTGTATATATCACTCTACATCTGTTTTTCCTATGCTGCTCTGCATTCATATTGATTACTTCTTACAGCAGTGTAATATTCCATTATATTCATGCACAGCAACTTTTTTAGCTATTTCCCAATCAATGAATATCTACACTGTTTTCTAGTTTTTGCTATTTTAGAGTGTTACTATTAATATTTTGTTGTGTTTGAGACTTTTATTTTTATGTTTGACCTTTTGGGCTTATAGCTGTGAAATATTTTGGTTAAAGGATGGACATTGTCATTGATTTGTCTGCAGAATTCAAAAATGCTTTCCAAAATGTTTGGAACTTTTAATTCCATTAACAATGTATTCTTTCATTGACCTAACCACAACCCTTCCACATTAACTGTTTCCTTTTCTTGTATTTTTTTTTCTGATTTTCTCTGTGTGATTTGAAAATTGATTGCTTTGGTTTTAATTTGTTTATTAGTGACTGGTAAAAGAAGACCAGTAGAGTGATTGATTGATTGAGTTGAGGTGACAGTAAAAACAGGATGGTTGGTGATCAATGGACGACCTTGACCTTTTAGAGTAATGTATTTCCCATATCACAGAGGTGCTTCCAATAAATTATTAACCCTAAAAGAATTAGGAAAGAAATACTTGGAAAGTTTATGCTCAGATTGATAAAATAATTAATTTTTTGTTTTAGAATAATTTTAAAATTTAATAAAAATAAATTATCAAATAAATATGAATATGATAAAGTGCTGTCTTTATGATATTTGAAAGGATGAGTGGATAAAAGACAGACAGTAGTTTAATTCTGTAGATAGGCAGTAGCATTGTTTGGTACGGAATATGATTGCTATCATTTTTATCTAATCAATCCTTTTCTTGGAGTCATTTTATTAATTCATTCATCTGTAAGATCAGAATGTTGTATTCAGTTCACCACTTTTTCTTTTAGAGATTGGAAGTGCAAGTATGGAACTTGTTAGTCTGAATTAATGCATTGGTTAGTTTTGCTGACATTTTCCCCCTAATTCTAAATTAGATGGTCCTCTTTGATGAGGAAGGTAACAATGACTCTCTTTGCTATAGAAGGTAAAGGAACATATGTGGTATGTGAAATGATATGAAATTATTTCAGTATTTTAAATAAAGAAAAAAGAACAGAATAGTGAATTTAAGATGAATATTAGAGGTAGAAAAACAAAACATGATTAAATAGTATTTTGAGGTGTCTCTGCCCCCACCCCAGCAATCTTGTGAGTTATCTGCCATTGACAAATGAGGAAATTAAGATTCAGAGAATTTAAATGACTTCTCTGTCTTTATTCCATCATTAGATATTTAGTATTTGAATATAACCCTCTTGACTCAGTCCAATACCCTTTCTTCTAGTCTCTTTAAGTTTTTTTCTTTTAAAAGCATATTGATCCAAGTAATCTTAATCATTTCCCTCTAATATCTAATTCTCAAAATGTGATACAATAAATAGAAGTTCAAAAACTGACAGTTATCATTCTAACTAGGTCATTATCAGCATTTTCCTCTAAGGAAAATTGTTTAAGGATCATCAAAGGGAAATAATATCATTTTAAATATATATTAACATAAATATATTTATATAAAGATAAATGAGGTGATTTTGAATATAACATATGAGAGTACATAATTAGACATATAATACATGCATTATTAGGTAATATATAATTGTGCAATGTTATAATATGAACTATGTTGACTATAAATGTAAATATACATGCATGCATGTGTATTTGCAGACATGGGTGTATAAAGATATATTGCATTTATGTTTGATGGGAATATATGTGCATATGTTTGTATGCAAATGTACACACTATATATGCATGTATACATACATGTATACAGCTCACATATACACATGCCTATATATATGTATATATAAACTCGTTATATATGACCTTTTCATTTCCTTTTGGCCTTTTCATCACATTTTTATCCAAAGATAGAAAGGCTAAACATCAGTCCATAGAAATTATCACTTAATATATGAAATTCATTTATATGTTTAAATATTACTTGACATATTGATTATATTCAATATCTTATTCAATAGTTTCCTAAAAGAATAATGTTTAAAATAAAACTTTTTAGTCTCAAATCACATTTTCTCCTTGAAGTTATTATATCATTATAATATCAGCGATGTTCTTATGGAAAAAAATTCTCCCCAACAGTCTCTTACTAGTCTTACTACTACTACTACTACTATGACTACTACTACTACTACTACTACTACTACTACTACTACTACTACTACTACTATTACTACTACTACTACTACCACTACTACTACCACTACCACTACTATTACAGGAACTTACTGCTGAATTTTCCCACACAAACCTTACTAATGTAATGAACAATCAAGTCATATTATTTTTTAATACTTGTTGATTAAAAAGCACTTTGCATTTAATTATTGCTTTATTAGGAGCCTTCACTGATTACTAGGGATGAATGTTTGAATGTTTAAAGAGCTACCCTGACTAGCAGTAGTTTGGTTAGTAGTGTTTTCTTCATGTTAGAAAGTGCATGTTATGTTTTCTGGCAAATAGCAGTTTTTACATGTTTAAGTAATCAAGTCAAGAACTGAAGGAAACCTGTCCTTTAGTGAATATGTTTTCTATGCTTTTACTGAATACTGAAAGAAGATGCTATATTAGATGGAATGCTAAACTTGAATTCAGAAAGATCCGAGTTCAAATCCTAGGCAAGGTATTTAGCTTCTCAGTGCCTTGATTTCTTCATCTATAAAATGAAGATGTTATTATTGTATACATGTTACATAATATTCATGAGGGAGATCTATAATATAAACAAACAATTATATAATACAATGTATACAAATTAATCCATATCTACATATCTTTAAATCTACATATCTTTGTCCATAGGTAGACACAGATATACAGAAGGCACATATATAGCCAAAAGTCTTGCTTCCTCTATTTGGTAGGGAAATTTGTCTATTGGCTTGGGAAATAAGAAAAAATCCTCAACTCCATTCCTATCTTAGGAAACTATGCACTTTTAATACTTAAATAAATTATATTTCATGTTAAAATCTATATTGTATTTTCTACGGTGAACCAAATTACACCTTAGATGTGTTGACCTCTAATAACAAATCCCATTGCATCAATGGTCACTGAGTGGAGCTAACATCCTGGAGGGAGAAGATTCACTTGACTGATAAGGTGCTTCTTTTAATGGAATGTCTCATATCCAGCTCACCTGCCCAATCCTGAGTTGAAGGCCTCTCCCTTGATAGCAAAGGCAGATAATGATGTACAGATGCCTCCTTCTGATAGTTGAAGTGTATAAGAATTGCTCTCCAAGACCCATTTTGGGGTTCAGTTTTTTAGCCAGACTCCATGCATGCATGTGCATCTGCAAACTTAGAGAAATATTGATAAATATGTAGGTTAACCTATTCTGTTTTTTCTCTTTTGATACGGAACTCTTGAGTTAACATCTGCACCATATTAGAGTAAACTCTGAAGATTAACATATACATATATATATATATGTATATTTGTTATTTTTTAAACCAAACTCACAGAAGTTATCAAAGATTAATTTTACTTCCTGATGTCTGATTTGGGCATAGAAGAAAATAAAAACATTATATTTCTTTTCTAATCTATAATTCTAATTTTTTTCATAGAAGTAAACTAAAGTAGAAGTCAGAATGTCTAAGTTGATCCTTATGATCTATTTAACAACCCTTTTCATTTTTGTTTCTTTATCTGTGTAAGATTGCATTATTTACTTCACAGCATTTTACTGAAGATCTTTGAAATATTGTTTATAACTATTTGAGGCAACTACAACAAACCAGATAAATGTGAGTATCTCCAAGTGAAGTTTATATTTAGGTATACACACACACACACACACACACACACACACACACAAACACACACACAATTTGACAATAGAAGCATACATATCCAATGTTTTTATTCAAAAATTACCTCCCTCTTTCTAACTCTCTGACTTTTCCCCATCTGTATTTTTATTTTTTTACTATTTTATATACTCTACCTTTGATTTCTTCCATTCAAAAATCGACCTCTACACCAACTACATTTCTACTTGGAATTTAGCTTTCATTTCTAATTTTATTAACATGTTAATTAGACAAAAATAAAGACTAAAAAGAATTTTTAGTAATTTTTATATGCCTTATCAACTTTGATCCCGCTTTCCTAACTTTTCTGTTTCCATACTTAGTGAGACAGATAAAATGATTAAAAACTAAAAGCATCATCCTGCATCTGATATTTTCTGGTGGGACCATTTCCTGTACTATCCTGAATGCCTAACTTACTCTGGAAATTATAATAGGTTAACAGAAGCTAGAATATTCTAAAATTTCAAGAAATTTTAGCCCCGTCATTATAGCTGTATTCTAATCTTGACTCAGTTATTAAGCAGTTAAGGATCCCTAGGGTTAATCACTTAGCCTTTCTGTGGGCAAAATCATCTTTTATCAAAGAGGATAATAATAATAATAATAATAATAATAATAATTGTTATATCTCATTTAAATATTTATTGTAAATTAAATTGTGAAGTTTATTGTCAATTACATTAAATTAAATAAGAAAATGTGTTACATGTTTTGTAAAAAGACAAAGTTCCAAACAAATGAAAGTAAAGCACCAGTTATCAAAACTATTCTGTATCACAAAGAAGAGAGAAATAAATATAATCTCTATCCTATGGACATGAAGCTCATTTGGATGGCAGATAGCCTTATAATTGTTTGATTTTGCTTATAACATTTGAAAATATAATTTGGAAATGTAAACATTGTGATAATTCCTGCTGGTGCTTTAGTTATTGTATACTTGTCCCATAAAATAGAATAATATTTTAAAAATAGTAAAAAGGCTTTCATAATGGATAATTCTGTCAGAATATTTTTATAGTATTCTCTCTAATTGTTTTCTATGTATGCTTCATTTTGTTTTATTATACCTAACTATATCCTCTTCAGGAGTCTAATTTCTTCATCACTTCTACATCACTTTTACATTTCTATTCCCTGTGTAGCCTTATTTCTTTGAGTTATTTTTCTGTGACTGCTTTAATCTTTTGATTATCTACATTTCTATAATGATTTTTGTCTCTCTTTATGCTGATGCCACTCATTGTCTTACAGTGATATTTACCAATGAAAGTATAAAACTTTCTTTTATTTATTGTTCAGTTAAAAAAAATCACCACAGTACATAGTCTTTGGTTTGCTTCTACAATAATGCTTAATTTAGCTCTCATAAAATTAATGATATCCATATACAAATTGGATAATATTAATATTAATATTACTTAATCCCTAGCAAGAGAGCCTTGCTATTTTTCAGAAAACATTTGAAACTACTGTTCATTCTTTTGTCTATAGAGGAGTAATTCTCATTCCCCTGCCTACCCTCACTGCAACCCTCCTGCCCCCAATGGCATGGTTTGAAAGAGCACTTAAATTATACCCACTATTTTTATAGGATGAATAAAGGGATTTTCTTAATCTGTCCTATTTTTAAAATGATATGGCATGTGACCTAGGGATTTATGTGTCTAAATACATTATAGTAATTAACCTGCCTGCCAATATGAAGCCTCTGCATCTTAAGTCTACTGAAGCTAGGAGGTGTTGAATTATCAGCATGTATGGACAAAGAATAATGATCTAATTATCATTTCTTATAAGCACATTGTCTCTATGTACATTTAGTGCTAGAGAATGTATAAAACTGAGATCCCCAGTGCATTCACCTTCATTTTTTTTTTCACTGGATTGGCACCGGAAATAATAAAAGATTAAAAATAGAAAATAGCATTCAAAAACTCAGGATATTACAATGCAGAGGTTACTTAACTGATGCCAAAGCCAATTACTCCCTCTGCTTCTCTTTATCACAATCCTCTGAAACCTAGAAAAACTTTGTTGCCCTACCTTAAAAGCTGGCCTTGATCATTCAGCTAATGCCTGTCAAATGCTTATGGAAATACTGTCCTATCCTATCCAACCAGTAAAAACTCAGAAAAATGATGTCTCAGTATTCCTCCTTTAATTTGTTTTTAATTGAAATTTGATATAAAAAAGACAATTTATTCATTAAAAGCTGAGCAGTTACAGCTTTTTTATGGAAAAAAGTGAACTGTCCCATTTATGCCCTATCTTATCCTATTTATTATTATATTATTATTATTATTATTATTACTTTTGAATCTTATATTTAGTTTTAGGTGGTTTTAAAATCAAAGCAATGTTCAGAATTCAGAATATCTAGTCATTATCTTGATCTCTCAAAATAGACAAACTATATATGTATTTAAAGGCATTCAAGGTTAATATAGAAGCTAAATAGTAAAAGAAATCTACATTGCATGGTCTAGGTTTCATAATATCTACTTAAAAGGTGTCCACATCTTGTCTTCTCTATAGCTTATAGATGAAGTCTCTGGATATGTAAGGAAAATGTAAGAATAACAAGAAAAATAAGAGCTTGTAGTTCCAAATTCCCCACCTCGAGGTCATTCAAATCCCTCTATTGTTCCATAGGAATTAGAGTTGGAAGGGAACTTAGAAATAGTCTGTTAAAAAATCCTTCATTTTACTCATGAGAAAAGTGAGGCTCCTTTAAGTGAAGAGACATTCTCATTGACACATACAACATAATATAAACTCTCTCTGTTCTGGTTGTCTGTTTCCCACAAGATATGCCACTAAGATTCCACTATTGCAGAATGAGTGTGCACATGTACATGTACAAATGCATATATATGACAAAACCCTTTCTGAAGTCATGTTGGCTCTCAGGGAGGTGACTATCTTCTAGGTAAAGGACTGATCAGCCTATTTAGAAGGATTCAGGAAAGCATCAATGACTAAAAGAGAAAGACCCCTCTGATTGTCACTGAATGATCTATTTACTCTACTTTTTTGGTGTTTTCTGCCTGACAACTCCAGGAAAAATGCCAGGTGCAGAACAGACTTCTATATACAATATTTGTAGATCCAAAGCCTTGGATACTGTCAGTCATGAGGGTTTATGGAAAATTCTGATGCCTGGGGTAGTTCATCAGTTTTGTACATCATGTTTGCCTGGGTTCTGGATAGTGGATAATGTTCTTGAGATTTCTTATCACCAATGGAGCGAAACAAGGATGTATCCCTGCTCCCAGGCTTTTTAGCATGTTATTATGCCTTCACTGAGGATGAATATGGCATCAAGGTCAGCTACTGCACTGATGGGAAATTCTTCAACTTGAAAAGACTATGAGCCAAGACCAAAGTGGAGAGGGAATGTTGGGTGTATGGTCTTCTATTTGCAGATGACAGTGCTCTCAGTGCCCCCTCTGAAGCTGAGATGCAACAAACTATTCTCTGCTGCTTTTGTTCATTTTGGTCTAACAATTAACTTCAGGGAAACAGGTTCTCCATCAGCCAGCACCACACCCTCCACAAATGGAACCATTGATTACAGTAAATGGAGAAACTCTTGAGTACTGTGGACAAATTCATTTACTTTGGCAGTGTCTTTTCCAAGGAGGTAAACGTTGATAATGAGGTTGACACTTATATTGACAGAGCGAGCTCAGTATTTGGGAGGCTCTGAAATAAAGTGTGGGAGAGAAGAGGTATTAGACTGACTACCAAACTGAAGGGTCTACAGAACCGTTGTGCTGATTTCATTGCTATATGCCTATGTAACCTGGATAGTCTACCAGTGCCATGTCAAGAAACTGAATTGCTCACATTTAAATTGTCTTTGGAAGATTCTGAAGATCACTGGGCAGGAAAAGATACCAGACGGTGAGGTCCTTTCTTGAGCTAAACTGCCTAGCATTACAACATTACTGCAGAAATGGAACTATGATGGGCTGGACATATTGTTAGAATGCCAGAAGAAAGGGGGACAGAAGAAGCAATACCAGCACATCCTGAGCGTCTCATTGAAGAACTTTAGAATTCATTGTATAGCATATAGGAGACACTGGCACAAGATTGCCCAGCATGTTTTGTCCTCATCAGTGAGGATGATGCTTTCTGTGAAGAAGGCAGAATTGAAGCAACTCAAAGGAAATGTGACATATGTAGGTTTAGAGCACCCACTCCAGGTGTTCACATGGACTATTTGTGCCCAACCTGTGGTAGAGCATCCTGAGTTCGTATTGGTCTGATCAGCCTCAGTAGGACATACTTTATAATTTGTCTCAAACATTGTCTCCTTCATTACTGAAGGACAAAAACAAACAATATGAACAATACATGTATATAACACATTCATATATATAAATATACACATACATACATATATTAGTCATACCTATACTATCTACCTTGTTTAGGAATGCCCTGGTAGGGAAATTCCCTTTACTGATGTATGTCAGTAAGTTTTGTACAGTTTATAGTCTTAGAAAATTACTTGGAACTTTAAGATATTAAAGGACTAGTGACATGCCTGTGGTCAATCAATATATTTCACAATTAGGAGTTGAACTCAGTTCTCCAAACTCTAAAGAAACTCTCTAATCATTATATGTTGCCTCTCCTGAAACTATTATATTTTAGGATTTCATATTGTCTATGAAGTCTTCTGGACTGTGTAAACTAGTCATCAGACAACAAACACATTCCATAGATTAATTAGCCTATTCTCCAAACTTTTCCAATAATGAAAACAATTATTTAAAAATTTACTATCATGCTTTTAGGAAATCAAGCCCCTCCTATTTCAGGATGAAATTTATTTGCTTTTCTTCTTAAGGAGAGTTAAAAATAAATTTTATTAATTTCTCTTCTACCTCCTCCCCACTCCTACTAGAAAAAAGGAAGAAAAATATAATCCTCTAATAAATATGTATCCTGTTAAGAAAAAATACATTATTTTGTAAATATATGTTATTTCATTTAATGATTGTGCTTCCCCCTCAAATCTCTCTTCTTTGATTTCCCCTTTATTATAATTTCATTGTTTTATAGATGTAATTTTCTATTTTATGAATCTATTTTTTCTTTTATAATTTCTTATGATCTGAAAAGAAAACTGATAATAGCCAATTATACATATATATATATATATATATATATATATATATATAAATCTCCAAATATAAAGTAAATTAATGGAATAATAGGGGTATTTTCTGTTTTTAAAAGGTGTTATGATACATAACCATTTGAAAATGTTTAAGTATGCTGTTATAAATTTGTGTGGGACTTACTTGTATTTATTTTATTATCTCAAATAATAGGGAATGAACTTTAAATTCTTGCTGCCTGGGGAGCAAGAAAATCTTAGTTCACTTATCTTCTTAAGAAAATCTTTTGGCATAGTTGTCTGATCAGCACGAGAATGGAATCCTCTGTAGATGCTGTACCATTTAAAGAGTCTATCTTTGACACTAGTCCAATCACACTGATTGCTTTGAGGCTCTGGCCTCTGAGACAGGGTGGCTGCCAAGAACAGTACTTATCTGCATCTGCAGTAATAATATCCTCATCATGGTGATTTTCACCTAGGGTAGTCAGCAGTAGGGGAGTAGGTTGTTGAATGAATAAATGAAAGAATTAATAATAAGTGATCCTTCTATAGATAATCTGACACAGGAACCTAATGTAGTGTGAGATCGGTCAAATACTAAGCAAAGCAGAGAAAAATCCATGAGAAAAGTTTAGGAGAAAGTTTTGTGTCTCCCAGTGTGTCTACCTAGAGAATATGGGCCTCTTTGGGAGGCACATTAACACTTTCAGGCCACTAGGGGAGTCCATTTAGGAAATTACCAGTGAAATATACTTAACTATTCCCTAGGAAGTCTGAAGGTGTTAATATGACTCCCTGAGTTTCTAACTTACTCTTTTGATGTTGCATAAGAATTTAAGAATGTTAGTTTGATTTTTTTTTTGATAACCAGAAATTGTTATAGGAAAAATGGGTGGTGGGGTGGTTAGTAATAAGAAATAATAGTTATTTGTAATAAGAAAGTGACCACTCAGAAAGTATTAAGCTATTCCTTTATATCTCAGGCAACTATTGGCAACTGGGAAGTTAAATGAAATTTCTTGTCTATCTGTTCAAAGTGTGGGATATTCTTGCTGGATCCCAGCCCAGGTGTTGTAGAGATTTACCAGCTTTATTGTCTTGCTAATGTAGATCTTCACCAAGCCTAAATGGACCTGAGATGAAATCTGAATTTGTGAATTCCTAATCCAGTGCTGCTTCTGGATTATATATGTTTGTAGGAATACACAGAACACTATGCAATTGAAAAAGACTAGAGGCAATGAAAGGTGTTTCCATAGTACATGAAGGAAACTAAAATTGAGAATAAAAGAAATCGGAAAAAGCAATTACATGTTTTATTTGTGGGAAATTATGACTTTTATACTTTTTAGTAGAAGAGTAAAACAAATGACTTATAGTTATCATTTTTTCTTAAAAAAGTAGGATTTTAAAAATATTTACTATTTGATAATTATCATTTCAGTGTACCATAGAATAGTAACACCAAGGTAATATGGACAACCTTCCTCACAGTTATATCTGTCTAAAAGGGGAATAGATTAACAACGATATAAAATATTCTACTTCATGAAACATTTTCAAAAGAATAGTGGATTACTCTGTATTAGATATTTGTAGGGAGGAGTCTGGTTTGGTACAAGTCTGATTAGGTGACCTCTGAAGTCCTTTCCAACCCAGAGATTCTGTCAAAATTTGGGCTACAATTAGATTTGATTCGTCTATTTATTTAAATTTGCCAAACATTTATTGTTTCTCACATACAGGAAATTATGCTAAATATCAAGAGGGTTATAGATTCAAAAAAGATAATCTCTGCCTTTTGGAAGTTTGCAATCTAATGAGTGAATGAATGATAAAGCATCTATTTAATGCTATTATATGTCAAACACTTATAAAAAGTAAGGAATAGAAACAGAAATAGAATATATAATATAATCATATATATATACATATATATACATATATACATATATATACATATATATATATATATATATATATAATCAGATATAATCATAACTAAAGGAAGTGATTCCAATTAGGGGAGATAGTACATAAGCATAAGAACTGAACCTGAAATTTCATTGCTTCAGGGAATACCTGGAAAAGAACTAATTTTTTCCAATGCAGTGGTCAATTCCATCTTTCTAATTTATGGTCTTAAAGACTTGCCAATCTTCTCAGCAATGCAGTAGCTAGGGACAGTGCTGAGGACTTGTGATGGAGGGTGCTGTCCAATCCAGAGAGAACTGTGGAGTCTGCATGTAGATCAGAGTGTAGCATTTTCACTTTATTCTTTTTTTGTGTTCCTCCCCCCATTCTGATTCTTCTCTCACAGAGTAATTAGAATGGCAGTGTATTTGGCATGGTTGTGGATGTATAACCTGTGTCAGATTGCTCTATAACTTGGGAAAGCGGAAGTGAGGAAACAGGATTTGAAATTCAGGATCTTACAGGGATGAGTGTTGAAGGCTGTCTTTACATGTAATTGGAAAAAAATAGAATGCTATTAAGTAGAGAAAAAATGCCAAGAACTCTGAGAGGTTTCAACTTGCCCCAAGTCTCACAGACAGTGTGAATGCAGTTTGGCCTTCCTCTAAGGCCAGCCTTCTATTCTCTCCCCGACACTGTCACTAAGAATTATAATATCCAAATAATGCTACACCTACAGAAACAGTCAGACCACAAAGTAGTTAATCATAAATGCATGAAGGAGATTCAAAGTGCTATGTGAGATCTCTGTGATGAACAGACATTAATGATATTAGTCATCAGGTAGATAGCATTTATGTTGTAATTTAAATGATTTGGAGGAATCCAAAGAAAAGGAGATGTAGGGAGTACATTCTGTACGAAGAGAACAATATGAACAAATATGTTGAAGTAAAAGCTTGAGTTCAGGGTTGTTAGGAATCAAAAAATTAATTGGGTTATAATCTAAATTGTATTGATAGTACAATGACCCAAGATTATGGAAAGTCTGAAATTTTAGGCTAAGGCATTTGAACTGTAATCAGTAAGTAATGGGGAGTTGTTAAAAACTTTAGAGAAGGATGACATGACCATAGAGGAAGAACTGCTTGGTAATCATGAAATTTGGCTTAGAGGGTAGGAGGAATAAAGGTTGAAAAATCTTTTGTTGTTTAGTTGTTTCAGTGGTGTCTGACTTTTCGTGACCCCATTTGGGTTTTTTCTTGGCAAAGTTACTTCGGTGGTTTTCTTTATCCTTCTGCAGTTCATTTTATAGATAAGGAAACTGAGGTAAATAAGGTTAAGTGACTCATCCAGGGCTACCCTATTACTAAGTGTCTGAGGCTAGATTTGAATGCAGAAAGAGGAGTCTTCTTGACTCTATATACATTGCTCTATCCACCTAGCTGCCCTAAAGAGACCTATTAGGAAACTTACAGTTGTCTAAGTGATGAATGAGGATGATGATGGACATAATAGGAACTACTGAAAAGAATGAGAGAGATATTATGAAGGTAGAATTGGCAGGCAAAAATGATTAAATAAGGGAAATGAGAGAAAGGAAAGAATAATAGCCCCAAGATTTTGAATATGGGAACATGAATTAATGTTTATTCAGTTGACAGAAATACTAAATCTAGGTTGAGTTTATATTTGCAGGGCCTAGCACAATGTGGCTTCATCTGACGTATTTAATGAATACTTTGTAATTTGAGGAGGATTTGGGGCAAGACCATTAGATTGGAAACTGGAGCTTTCATGGTGGAATTTCATCCTTATAATTTTCCATCATTATAATTTTCCATTTCAATTATCAGGGTCTGAGATTAATGCAAAATTGGAGGATTGACAATATGTAAAGTCCCTTCTAGTTCTAAAATTTATACCTGTATTAGATTTGTTGAATTTGAGATACAAGTAAGACATCAAGCATAGCTGTCCTATGAGAAAAATAGTGTGATTAATAATAATTAATAGTATAGATACTAGAGATTTTAATCTGTCATATAATTGAGTCAATATATGTATTTGTATATATGCATATGCGTTTATATATACATATATTTATATTGATAACTTTTGTTACTCATATCTTAATATAGCTTTCCTCCCAAAAAGAGAAGAAATCAATTAAATCAACATTTATACAATATTTGCATCCTATAATTTATGAAATTTATCATATCTGTAGTTCTCTAAGTCTACTGTAAAAAAGGAAGGTAAAAGGAAAGAGAGAGAAATGAAAGGTTATGAGAAAAATAGATTTCCCTGATTTATTTTATAACCTGGTTGGATACTCAAAACTAAATGTTTAATTACTGAATCAAATTATGCAATTCCATTACTTTATGAAGGAAAATCAGAATATATTCCTTGATTGCATTAGAAACCATGATGAGAATTAATAATGTAATGAGTTGATTGGCAGACCTGGGTATGTTGTTATTTACTTATGGTCTACACTACAGCCTTCCAATCTTATCCACTCATAGGTACATAGTGGGAATAAGCAATTTATCTTGATACCATGCTGTATTTATATTTTTAGCACTTGTATAGTGCCTGACATATAGTAAGTGCTTAATAAGTGCTCTACATCGAAATCTACTCACCATTCAGTCCTATTTGGATACATTCATTAAATAAACTCTAGTATAATTGTGCTGTCATTTTGTCTTTATTGTTCTAGACCATGGGTTATTGCAAGAGGGACACTGTCAAAGGCTTGCTGAAATTCAGATATACCCTACCTGGGACATTTCTGATTTATCTTTCACATTAGTAACTCTAAAAAAAATAATGTTAGTATCACATACTTTATTGAATCTATGGTGACTCATAGAGATCAAAGCTACCTTAGTTTCTAAATGCTTAAAAATTATCTATTTTACACACTGCTAATAGGATATTGATTATACATAAGAACTGGTTGAGATCGAGTTCATTGACCTGTAGTTTTCAGGATTCATCTTCCTTTGCTGTGCAAAAAAAGTAGGTATATGTTTGCTTTTGTTCATACACACCTCTTATTTTCTTCAGTTTCATAAAGATCAGAGGGTTGTGCAATCCTGTTTCCCCCCCCCCATAAATATGTGATTTGAATTCAAGTAGGGCAGCTTGCAGTTCAATCATCACATAAAACTTAACTCTGCTTCACTATATCTTACTAAACTAGATCATGATGTTCTAATGAGCATTAGAGAAAAAATAGGAATTGCAAGGAATTTTTGGTTAACTTTTAGTTGACTAGAAATGTAACCTCATCAGAATAATCTATTCTTCAGGTATTTTTAAAAACTCTATTGTCTAGAAGTAAAACACCTTCCCATTTGACCTACATTTAGAGGATATAATATGTAAAGAGAATAATTAGTACAGCTAAGTGGCACAGTAGATAGAATACTGGCCTTGGAGTCAAGAAGATTCAACCTCAGACACTTGCCACTTACTAGTCATAGGACAACTCACTTAAACCTGATTGTCTGGAATCCAGGGCCATCTCCAGTCATCCTGATTCATAATATCTGACCACCAGACCCAGGTAGCTTTGGAGAAGAAAGTGAAGCTGGTGACTTAAAGGCAAGGCACCCCCTCACTCAAATCCAATTCATGTGCTTGTCATAGCCCCATCTCCTTGATGTCATGATCTTCTTCAAGAATGGAGGACAAATGTCAGTTCTTTCTATTTATCTCTCAAATGTCTATCTATCTTTCTCTACCATTTCATCTCTTATCTATCTATCTATCTATCTATCTATCTATCTGTCTGTCTGTCTGTCTGTCTGTCTGTCTATCTACCTATCTCTTGCCCATCCATTCATTCATCTCATCTATCCATCTATCATTTATCTGTTCACCTGTCTGTCTGTGTCTATCACCTATCTATCTAATCTATCTATCTATCTGTCTATCTATCTATCTATGTATCTATCATCTATCTGTCTATCTGTCTTCCATCTAAGAAGAATCATGAGAGGCAGAAGTAGTAGTGCAAGAACTGTGTTTCTAACTACTCTGAGATTGGTATCTGATTGTGTAGCTCATATGTCATATTTTTTTTGTGTATATCTCATTTCCTTATATTTTGTTGGTGCTACCCAGAACTTCCTGTCACCTCCATTTATTTATCTCCATGCCCAAATCTTTTGAGTTTGAATTAACCAGCCATGGAACCTGCTGACCCCACTCTTGTACTGAGGCCAAACTGAATTATTAAAGAACCTTGGAGATTATGGTCTCTGATAAACTGCTTTATGATAGTCAAAACTTGTGATAATCAAAGCTCTAGGTTTTATATACTTTATTCCTTTGAGTCAGAGTATCTTCCCCTCTGCTTCATTCATCATAACTCACATATTTATCCTCATAATTCCAATCTCTTCATCTTTCCCTCTTTTCACAAGCACATTCTTCCTTTTCCAGTTTGAGCTCAATTATTACATTTTTTTGACCATTAAGTGTCTTCTCCTAATTTTGCCTTGACAAGAATCAACCCTAGGTTCTCCTACCATCTATCTTCTCTACTTTTACTCATATATTGTTAAACATTGGTATTAAAAAAGTCATTCAATCTTGCTAAGAATTTCTGTTTTCTGATCTCAATTAAGTCCTCACTACTTTTTCTTTTTCTTATTCTCTGGCTCACTCCTGACAACAGTTAAATCAATCATACACTTCTTAAGTTCTCTATAATGCATCTACCATTGTTGTTGCTTTTCCTTTCTTCTGAAACGGTAGCAATGTCATTATGAGGGTGGTGGGTGTCTTGACTAGTGTATATTCTCAGTCAAGGAAAATCAAGACCATAAAAAACTTCCTCTCTCCCCTAATTCACTTTCTGAAGGCCTCTCTGGCTTTTTTTTTTAATCTTTGTTTTATATAACCTCTATCACTTCTACCTCTTTCAAGTCTCTTCTTTATTGTCTTATACAACTGTTTTCTCAGATACTGGATAAGTCTCTTAACCTCTCGACTTCTATTTCCTTACTTGTAAAATAGGGATAATATTAAAATCTAACTTTCTTGCTTGATGTGAGGATCAAACCACTTAATATATGAATATTTTTTTTAAATCTTAACATGCTTTATAAATCTTTGTTGTTGTTGTTAGTTCTGTTGCTTTATGTACTATTTTCTCATTTTTTTTTGTTGGATCATCACCTATCTCTTACCCAGATTCTCCCATTGTCCAGTTCTGTGTTCTATATTGTGTGTGTATATATATATATGTATATATATATACATATATATACATAAATATATGTGTATATTTGTGCATAAACACATACATAACATATATACATTGACTGTGTATATATACAAGCATGCATACATGTATATGTGTATGCATATATACACACTTTCTTAGTCTACATTCATGCATTTTATTATCATTTTGATGCATATTTCTGGTTATATACACGTGTATGTATGCATATATTTATATATGTATATACATTTCAGCTTTGATTTCTTACCTGAGTTCTATTCCTATATTGTTAAATGACTATTGAGGATGCCTACTGAGATGTTTCATTAGCATTTCAAACTCTGTATGTCCAAAATCTAACTTGATTTTTCTTTAAATCGGGTCTTTTTTTTCTTTAGTTTTTTTTTTTTGCAAGGCAAACAGGGTTAAGTGGCTTGCCCAAGGCCACACAGCTAGGTAATTATTAAATGTCTGAGACTGGATTTGAACCCAGGTACTCCTGACTCCACGGCCGGTGCTTTATCCACTATGCCACCTAGCTGCCCCATCAGGTCTTTTTCTAAGATTTCCTTCTTTTTCTTTCAGACTGACTTAATGTTACAAACACATAACTCTATTTTACCCTTTATTTTCCTTTCCTCACCATGTTCACTTAGTGTGAAGTTTGTATCTCCACAGCATCTGTTGTAGTTATCCCTTTGCCTCAACTTACAGGATCAGGTCAATAGTTAAGACATCATTACCTTTTACTTGGATTATTGTAATAACCTCTTAATTGGGTTCTTTGTTTCCAGGCTTTTCCATCTTTAGTCTATCTCCTATATGGCCATCCCAAAAAAATCTTCTTGAAGCTTATTAACTAATAATCATTTCACTCTTCTATTCAAGAAACTGTAGTTTATTGGGTCTAAAATTAAATGCAAATTATTCAGTTTGTCATTTCAAATCTTTATAATCCTTATCATCTTTTTCCTGCCTCCCTTACCACATTTATTTTTCCTTACTTCCATCATGTCATCTATGATAAAGTAAAACTGGAGATATTCACCAAGCTCATTCCTAATCTTGAAATTCCATCCCACATGTCCCTGCCATTGCATGATTTTTTTTCATTCACTTATTTTTCACCATGGTTTATGGAATCCTTCATCTAAAATTTGTGTTTGGTGCCAACTCTTCTATAAATCCTTTTTTTTGTTTTCCCATTTGGTAGTATTTTCTTACTCCTATAATTCTTTATATTCACTTAAATGGGCAATTTTATAAGCTTCTTGTATGTGGGACTTTTTTCTTTTTGCTCTTTGTGTCCTCTAATATATTAAACAATGGAGAGAATATTATATCATTATATTATTTCCCCTCTAATTATTAATGTTGATATCCTCAAAATGTTTTTTTTAAATAACATTGTCCCTCAAGTCCTGGAAGACTAAAGAAATTCCTATGCAAGTTTCATCTTAAAAGAGGTGAATTGACCTAGTAAGGATTAACTAAATGAATGAATAATCCCTATTTTACAGATTATGATATGTATTTGGATGAACAAGTCACAGAACCAATCCACTAGTGGCCATATCAAATTTTTTTCAAATATTTATTTAGGTGGCAGGGTTAGATCCTTCTGACTCCAGGTTTGGTACTATATACAGTTTGCCACCTAGCTGCCATAGAACTATGTCTTATACAAACCATCATCCAGAGACAGGATTAGATCTACCACGAAGTTGCATTTGATCACCAGAAAACACATGCTGTTACTTGCTGGCATTAATGGAACACTGAGGTGACTGATATGGGAGGAAGAGAAACTAAATTCAAAGACCATGAGATTCCTACAACATCTTGAGTATCAGAGATAGTCCTGTTTCCTATCAATCAGGCCCTGGGGTGAAATGGTTCTGGAAAAGGCAAGTGAGAAGGATATCTTGCATAGCAATACCCTTCACTATAATAAACATAATTGTGCAAGTCATTTCACAATTCACCCTCTTCCATACTAAAGGACAACAATCTTTATTGGTATTATTATTATTATTATTATTATTATTCCATACAAACAATGCAAATGAACAGGGAGCTAAACTCAACCTTTTTAACAATTGATATTTTATTTTATTTCTCCAGTTATATGTTGTGAAAGTTTTTCAACATTCATCTACGAGTATATGCAGATTTTTAAGTTGCAAAATTTCCTTCCACCCTCCCTACCCACCTTCCTCCCCTTAGCAGTGACTAGTCTGGTGAATATTGTACATATACATTTGTGTTTAACATGATTCCTCTGTATGAGGAGTTAGGATTAAGGGGAAAGAAAGCAAATCATGAGATAGGAAAGAAAAACATAACAGAAAATTTTGAAAAGTGAACATAATGTTCACTCAGATTTTACAAGGTTTTTTATTTTGTTTTAGTTTTCCTTTGAATATAGGTAGTTTTGTCCATAGCACATCTCCTAGTGTTGTTCCAGCTCTCTGAACTTCTGAGAGGAGCTGCTTCCATCAAAGTTGTTCAACTCATAGTGTTGTTGTTAATATATACAATGTTTTCTTGGTTTTGCTCCCTTTACTCAGCATCAGTTCCTGTGATTTATTCCATGCTTCTCCAGTAAACTCTTGATCTGAGAGGAGGAAGAATCCCTATTTTACAAACAAATAGCCTTTGGAAAAATTATACAATGCTTTTTAATGATTCCAAGTTTCTTCAGGAAAAAGGTCAGTTTTGTTGTCTTTTTTAAATATCAAAATTCATCTGATGCTGCTATATTGCACTAACTTGGGCTCATGGAATGCCACAATCTCCAAAGAATTAAATTTGAGGATTACTAAATGACATTGGAGAAGAATATAGTGGTAATGGGTGGACTGCTTACTATTACCAACCAAAGATGTGTGAGGGACATAGAATATAAGATGTCACCAGACAATTATCTTAAAGAAGTCCCTGTCATATAAAAAATGAATCACAAATGTACAGTCTATGTACTCTAATAGTACACTAGTAATATCAGAAAATTGAGAAAATCTTCAGAACATTGGGTAGACCACATGAAGGATTTGTTGAAAGACATGGGCAAGAGTTGCATAGATTGAAAAGGCATAGATGAATTGTTGTCTGCCTTGTTGGAGGAAGAAGTCTTCCTTTACTGAAATTTTAAGTATCCACCACCTATCAAATGTCTGATTCACAAGGAGTACTTAAGAAATATTTCTTAAATTGTTTTAGATTAGATTGAATAGGCTGGCAAGGGATAGGGAAATTCTCTATTTAGGTTCTTCAGGGATTAAGAGAATTCAGTTATGTGATTGGTTGATTTACCAGAGGATTTAACAAAACATCCCATAATAAATAACAATTTACATTTGTCTAGCAAGCTTTTAGAAGATTCAAACATCTTTCCACTCTCTTCTTCTAAGAACTGAGGTATAAAGCGATTAGGGGACTTGACCAGTTAACAAGTAGTAACTTTCTGAAGCAGTATTCAAACGCAAGTCTTCCTGACTCCAAATCTTACTACTCTGTCCACTAGATCATGTTGCCTCTTATGATATGCTGGTTTATTGGAAGACTTAGCAAACAATTCTATAAATATATAGTTAAGTTACATATGCCTGTAAACTATAGGCTAGAGGGACATTCTAGAATGGCCTCTGTCTAGATTGCTGAACCTCTTTTCTGGGAAGATTTGTTTCCAAACAGAAGTGTTTTCTTCAGTAAAATGAGGGTAAGATAATTTGAAATTTCTTTTCTAGCTCTTGGATTACATAATTCTATATTTACTTCCAGGAAAGTTTTGCAAGTTTCAGTTCTTTTAACCCAGTAGAAATAATTAATCTCAAATAAAGAGGCATTATGCACTTAAATGAAAAGTATTTTGTTTCATTCCATTTTAGCATTGACAACTTGAAATAAGAATTACCGCCATTCTTTCCTTTCCTTTTCTTAGGCTAGTGTTCTAAAGATTATCATTCACTTAATTATTTTGTTAAGACAATTTTTCATATCATCTATGATTTTGTAAAAATTCCAGGAGAAATGAAAACATAAATGCATTTCAAGTGCCTACTATCAATTATAATAGCCAGCCTTTGTCTTAGTAGTCTTTGGTATTCATTGAATAACTGGGAACACTATTTGTTATAAAATAAAATTTAAAATTAAGGAAGATAACCCTGTATTTTTAAATTACATTTACCTACCGAAGGACTGAAAGGATTTGATCAATTTCTTGATTAACCAATGCTCCATGACATGATCCTAAAAGCTATCTTAACAGTTTACATATATAATGTTTTATAATTTACAGCAGTTCTTTAAGGTAAGGAGTACAAATATTCATAGCTCTCTATTTCAGATGAAGTAGGATCAATGACAAGCCAAGATCCTTTCATTTATTTTTATACTTTATCATTGTCTAAAACACTAACATATATTGTATGAAAAGCTAATTATTGATTGAAATCACATTAAAGAAAAACTGAAATAATGCTATATAGTTGAATTTATAGAACATTGTGAATTCCTAGGTATTAATAACTATCTTTAGTTTGTATTTACCTAGTTAGCATAAGTATAATTTTTATTCATAAATCTGATAACATAAAAGTTGACTATTGAATATTATAGAAAAATGCTATAGTTAAAGAAGAAAGGCAGCTAAGTGATACAGGGAATAGACTACTAGATCTGGAGTCAGGAAGACTCATCTTCTTGAGTTCAAATATAGCTCAGACACTTAGTAGTTATGTAACTCTGGACAAATCATTTAAACTTGTTTGTCTCAATTTCTCCATCTGTGAAATGATCTGGAGAACGAAATGACAAAATATTCTAGTATCTTTGCCAAGAAAATTCAAATAGGGTCACATGACAGAAAAATGACTGAATAACAATAAAACTAAATAATGCCAATAAATGATAATGACATCTAATTTTAAGTAATGTGTTTATAAACACTTATTCTTTATAGATCCTGAATTTCTCATTGACATTGGATATTTGTCAATATTGTTTCATATAATAAATATGGAAAAGAACCTAGATGTCACCTAGTTTATGGCTGAGGAAATTGAAGTCCATATAGGTTATAATATATAACTCATGAATATTATTTTATATAAAGGTTATAGACTAGCTAGCATTTATATAGCATTTGAAAATTTGCATGATGCTTTATGAATATTAACTCATTAATGATGGTTAAATGACTTGACACATGTCACATGTATAGTAACAAGCAAAGAGTGGATTTGATCATAGATTCTCTTGCTTTGAAATCTAGTTCCTATTCTCCCATAACATGTCAGAATCTCTCCTCAAAGGCTGATTTTTTAAAAGAATCAAATCTGAGTATTGTATTCCTTTCCTTTTTGCTTCTTTCTTCAGTGTTCTTTGGAAATCTAGAACAAAATTATAAACATTTTTGAGATGAGTTCACTTGATGCATTTTTTTTTCTCCGTGTCAACTGTGAAGGAACAGTATGTACTGCATGCTTGGTCAAAGTGCTTCAACATTTTTTTTCTATCTCGGTAGATAGGACATCAGTTTCCATTCCATGCAATGAAGGATTCATAGTACCTCTAACTGGAAGATGTACAAAGTCTACTAGGGATATCACTGGTAAAATATAGAGGAAGCATTTAGGAGAAGGTAATACATATGACTTTTTGTTATTGATTTTTATTTCAATTTTCATAAAATTATAGTTGTATGTAATATAAGATATTATCTTATCCAAAACCTTCATTTTAAAGATAGGACTCAGAAATTCCTGTTGTTGATATTCAATCTTTTTTTTTAAATATATGACTCTTCATGAGCACATTTAGGATTTTCTTGGCAAAGATACTGGAATGATTTGGCATTTCTTACACTTTACAGATGAAGAAAATAACACAAGTGGGGTTAAGTTATTTGCCTAGGGTAACACCACTAGTAAGTGTCTGAGGCCAGATTTGAACTCAGGAAGAAGAGTCTCACTGACTCATACTCTGTACCTAGCTGCACCAGAAATACTACATGGGAGGAAAAGGACACAGCTGGCTATGCATAGAGAAGAATAAGTTAATTTAGGTATTTTAAATGATTTTTTATAAAGAGATAAATCAATTCTGCTTTTTGAGCTATGACTAAAAAATATTTTATTCAATAAAAATAATGAGTATGATAAACAGAAGAAAAAGAGAAAGAGATGAAAGAAGGAGAAAGGAAAAAGCCAGAAGGAGAAGGGAGCAGAGAGACATGATTAGAGAGAAAAGGTCAGTGAACATCACTCTGATGTAAGGATATTAATCAAAGACAAGTTTTATCATGGAATCTTCACTTGCATTGAGCCCCTTCACAATAAATTATCCCTGATACCTCTGTTATTTTCAAAACTGTCTGACTCCTGCAATTAATAAACTACCTGGGTACCTTTATATATTTTTAAAAAAATATTCTTACTTTTCTTTCTTTTTTTTCAAGTTTATTTTGTAATTTATTTTTCCCAGTTGCAAGTAAATCAATTTTTATCATTCATTTTAAACAATTTCTTCTTTTATAAATGAATTAATTTCTTGACTTGTGCATATATGAAGCAAATGAAGTTTTTATAAATTTACTTTGGAACCTCAGAAGTATGGGCTAATTTATGAACTAGCTGCAAACATTCTTTTGAGATTTCAAATGGTTGAGATTTCCTATACTTTCTTCTTTCAGAAATTGGGGCGACATTTTTTCCCAAATCTAAGAATTTCGTTGAAATCTGAGACTGTTCATCCCCAAATTAAATTCAGTTTGTTGAACATGCTATTCCTAATAGGGGTAATATATAATAGTAGGACAGCTAGGTGGCACAGAGGACAGAGCACTGGCCTTGGAATCAGGAGGATAGGAATTCGAATCCAATTTCAGACACTTGACTCTGACTAGCTGTGTGACCTCAGGCAAGCTACTTAACCCTGATTGCCTCACATCCAGGGTCATCTCCAGAAGGTACTGATTCATATCTGGCCACTGGATCCAGATGGCTCTGAAGATGAAGTTGGTGACTTAGCACAGCATACCCTCAATCAATTCCAATTCATATGGTATCATGGCATCATCTCCATGATGTTGGGTCTAATTTAAAATGAAGGACAAAACATTATCATTATTATTATTATTGTTGTTATTATTATCATCATCATCATCATCATTATTATTAATGATGGAATCTGAATCTTTTAGGAAAATTTTTTGAAAATTTCTCTCTCTCTCTCTCTCTCTCTCTCTCTCTCTCTCTCTCTCTCTCTCTCTATATATATATATATATATATATATATTCTAATGGATTACAAATCTCTATCCTCAGTAGTCAGAAATAATTTTCCTTATATCTATATGTGACAAGGCCCTCCCCCCACCACATGCATCATGGGTGTATTGTTGGGTAGCTTGAAGGGAGACAAAATAGTCCTTTCTAGGCTCTTATCCCTTCTTCCTTCTTCTCAAGGGTCCTGTCAGAAAAGGAGTCAGAAGTTACAATCAAGAGAAGCTTTGTCACTCTACTCTCCTCAGAAAGAGGGGTATCAAGCTAGAATAACATTTGTCTTATCCTTTAAATATTATTTGTCCAAGGGATATAATCAGGTTCAAACTAATTTTTGCTCACTGGTTCATTATTGAGGAAGTAGAAAATATTAACTTTGTCTTTAAAAACAAACATAAATTTTATGCAATAAATGTCAACTTTGTCTTTAAGAAAAAAATGACTTGCTTGTTTATCTTTCTGGATCTTGTCTGCTTCTCCAGGATGATGCCAACATCCTGAAGGGAGAAGATCCCTGTGCTTCATGGAGTCTAATTAGTAAAAATGCTATGACACTGAAATCCTGAGTCAAGAAGGGGCATTTTTCTTGATATAATGGAATTTCTGATAGTGCTTCTCCTTCCCTAAGGAACCTATCATGAGTTGATAATCCCTGATGGGATTATCAGTTTTGGTCCCCCCCCCTTATTTTTTTTTGTTTTAATTCCATAAGAATGCTTCATCATAAGTAAACTTTGAGTTCCTAACCAGACCCCATGCATCCTAACCACCAGCCTAGAAAACTAATCAACATGTATGTCAACCTAATTTCCTTTGTTCTTTCTTTGCTTTCTTTCTTTTTTTTTCTTATTTTTTTGCAAGGCAATGGGGTTAAGTGGCTTGCCCCAGGCCACACAGCTAGGTAATTATGAAGTGTCTGAGGCTGGATTTGAACTCAGGTACTCCTGACTCCAGGGCAGGTGCTCTATCCACTGCGCCACCTAGCAGCCCCCCGCTTTGTTCTTTCTTAAGACCAATCTCTGAAGGTTAACATATATTAGCTTAATACTATTTTGTCTTTATCACAAACAATTTCTTAAAGATTTTGAGGGGGAAAGAGGATCCAAACTTTTATGTTTAAGACTTAACCTCTTTCCCACCAAATATGAGTTCCACATTTGACACAGCCAAGAAAAAACATTTACTCACATTCATGGCAAAAAAATAAAATAAAATCAAACAAAACAGAGAAGGTATACATAGGAGAAAATAATTAGCTCTCCCACCAGGAGTGAGGGAACACAGTTCAACCGAGAGAGAGAGTCCTGGATCTCACCAAATGGGAAGCTCCCCAGTGTCTCTAGTATAGCAAATTGTAAATAAGGAGATGATGAAGATTGCCAGTTCCTCTCACATCTCCCCAGAGTTTTGTTTTGTCTTTTTTTCCTTCAGCAATCTGATATAGTGTTGATCGTTTCCATATTCCCTCTTGAAGCAAGAAACCACAATGCTGGAAGTGATAATGGGGCTCCAAGAGACTCAAAGCTTGAATAAAACTCAAAGGCAGAACAGGAATCAAGGGGATTCATCTCCACCTATAATGGGGTAGGGGGGAGACATCCAATTTGTCGGCTAAATATAAAACTGGCAAAATTATTTAGTCTGGCACTGTCAAGGTAACTGCCAAGGTAAATTCAAGATACTTGAAATTCAGTAAATCTAACAGCACTATAACAAGCTAATTTTTAAGTTGAGAATTTTGTATGATCTGAGAATGATGTTATAAATATCCATATGGCCCTTGGCAGAGAAAATGTTCCCCACCTTTGACCTATAAAGAAAGAATGCCATACTAAGGGCTTTGGAAGTATATATATATATATATATATATATATATATATATATATATATACATATATATACATATATATATATACATACATATATATATATATTTATATATATAATACTGTTAATAATAATAATATAAACAACAAGACTTTACTATTTTAAAATTTATAAAGCATTCTCATATATATTACCTCAATTGATTATTTCAATAATTTAGTTGAGACAACTGAACCCAAGAAGTATAGTGATTTGCCTGAGTTAACACATTTACTAAGTGGTTGAATAGAGATTTAAGTGGAGGCTTCTGAGTTTAATGTAGATTTTCAACTGCCATACCCTCTAGATCTTATGCTATGAACTATTTAAAACTCTCCATCTGTTCCCAAGAAGCCACACATCACAACCACCCCTTACTCCTTGCACTTCTTAGAAGGTCTGTATCTCTCATTTATAAGGATGATAGAGGCACTTGGGAAATGTTTATGGGTGTCTAGAATGTAAAGATCTGTTATCAAATTAGGTTATTTTTACCTAATGGAGCTTATAGGCTTATGGAAATCTGACAAAGGAACTCCATGTAGCCTTTGCACCTTTTAAGGAAGACATGAATTGTGGCTGTCCCCTAAATAAAATTATTTTAATAAGACATTTAAAATGATGTCATTAATTTTATGGAAAATATTCTACTTGGTCAAATCATTTTTATTTTACTTCTTATGATTATTTGTTAACTAAACTTACTTTCTATTAATTTTTCTTTCAAGAATCTTCCCCTGTTTTTTTTTAACCCTAACAGTCTAATATTTTTTGGGGGGTACCTTGTCTTTATATTCTCTGCATCACACATTTTGTCAGATTCTACATCTTGGAGAACCATAACTCTAACTCACCAGACTCCCAAATCTGCATAACAAAGACTGATAAAATTCATATTGCTTCTTATCAGTTTCATGTTTAGCAGAGTAATCAATTATTGAAAGACTGATTTATCAATAGTCTTTCTAGCAGCAAGCCAGGTCTCTAGTAAGGAAGGTAATTTTAATAAAGAAAAGAATTAAAGCAGTTCTGAAATTCAGATAAGGCAAGATGTTAAAATAATTTTGACATTTATTACCTACTGCACATATTTAGCATCAGTAGTTCCCTCAGTCCTTGGGATGTATAGAAATTAACAGGTCAAATATTTTTAGTGGTAGAAATAGCTAAAATATGTTCTATAATATTTAACATATATTCCTCTGACCTACTCATAATAAACTTCCATATAAATAGTTGAATATTCTAAAATATGAACAATTAAGTCATAATATTAATAATTCCATCAGTCACCATTTATTAAATGGCTTTTGTTTTAGGCACAATTCTCTGCTCAGTACTGGAGCTGCAAAGAAAGAACCAAAATAGTCATGGATTTCAAACAGCTTACATCCTATTGAAGTAAGAAATGGTGTTGTGTTTTTCTTTTTTTTTTTTTTTTTTAGGTTTTTGCAAGGCAAACTCAGTTAAGTGGCTTGCCCAAGGCCACACAGCTAGGTAATTATTAAGTATCTGAGACTGGATTTGAACCCAGGTACTCCTGACTCCAGGGCCGGTGCTTTATCCACTGTGCCACCTAGCTGCCCCATTGTTGTGTTCTTTTATTCATTTATTTTTTTAACTGACAAATTCTATCAAAAACCATCTTTTACTCACAATGATTCAGAGACCAAACTGCCAAGAAATCAACCCAAGAATAATTTGCTACTTTTTTTCCTTCTTAAGTATTCTTTCCTGGTTTCTCATTTCCCTTAATCTCACAGGTTTTGATGTTTTTGAGCACAAATATTCAAAGGACATTCTTGTATTGGTAATTAATTGAAGGTTTACAGTTTCTTAGGAATCTATTTGCTGTAATGATTGAAAATATATAAAAATTCTTGTATTTTACCTTGAAATACTGAAAAACAGGTTTGTAGGCAAAATTGCTACTAACATGTGGTTTCCTACTTTTGATGTGGTTTATTCCTGAGAAATTATATTTTAAAGTACAGTCTTTATTCTTTAGAAATATAGCAACCTAAACTGATCTTTATAAAAGGAGTTGAAGGTGGAGCTTGCAATTAGTCTATCTGGAAAGGGAAAAAAAGATTTTTAGGAGCATTTTTTTTAGATGGAGATGCAATGACCTTGCACTTGGCACTTGAATAGTTGGTCATTTCTTATTTGTAATACTTTTCCATCTGGACTCAAGCATTACTGGCATCAGGGCAACAATATGATCAAGTTTGTACACAGGGCCCTTCTCAAATGAAATAAAGTAGGTGAAGCATTTTGTAAACTGTTATATGACTGTCAACTACTCTTTTAATTGTTACTATCTTTCCTTTATTATGTTCCTCTAAGTTTTGTCACCTCAAGACTTGCCTGTCTTTCTACAGATCCTAAAATGTTTCCCCACTCCAGGACAGTACTTTCTCTTTCTTTTAGCTTTATCAGTCTGCCCCAAATGTTTCATTAATTTCTCTTCTTATAAATAAATGCCTCTGAGATAAGAACTCACTATTTAACAAAAATTGTTGGGGAAAACTGGAAAATGATATGGCAAAAAACTAGACATAGATGAACCCTATACCAAAATTAGGTCAACATGGGAACAGGATTTAGACATAAAGGGAAACAGCACCATAGATAAATTAAAAGATCAAGAAATACTCTATCAGATCTATGGAAAGGGGACAAATTTAGGACCAAACAAGAAATGGAGTACATTGTAAACTACAAAATGAATGATTTTAACTATATTAAATTAGAAGGTTTTTGCACTAATAAAAAAATGAATGCTGCCAAAATTATAAGGAAAGCAGAAATCTGGGAAACAATCATCACAACTAGGAGTTCTGAAAAATATTTCTAAAATTTCTAAAATATTTAGAGAATTGCATAAAATTTATAAGGTTACAAGTCATTCCCCAAGTAATAAATTGTCAAAGGATATGAATCAACAGTTTTCAAATGAAGAAATTAAAGTTATATATAATCATATGAAAAAATGCTTCAATCCAATATTGATTATATCAGATTGGCTAAGATGAGAAAAAGGGAAAATGATCAATGTTGGAGAGGTTGTGGGAGGATTGGGACTTTTATGTGTTGCTGGTGGAGTTGTGAATCGATCCAACCATTCTGGAGAGCAATATGGAAACATGTCCAAAGAGCAATAAAACTGTTCATTCCCTTTGACTCAGCCATTCCAATTCTAGGTCTATATACAGAAGAAATCATGAAAAAATGGGAAAAGTTCTACATGTTCTAAATATTCATAGCAGCTCTTTTTTGTAGTGGCAAAGATTTGGAAATTGAGGGGATGCTCATCAACTGGGGAATGGATAAACAAGTTATGGTACATGAATACTATGGAATATTATTGTTTTATATGAAACCATAAATGGTCAAACTCTAGAGAAGCATGGAATGAGTTACAGGATCTGATGCTGAGCGAAGGAGTAGAACCACCATACACAATAACATTGTGAGATGTTCAACCTTGATAGAAGCAGCTCCTCTCAGCAGTTCGGAGACCTAGGACAACTGTATTAGACCAGTTATAGACAATGCTATTCCTATCCAGAGGAAGAAAAACCAAGCCAAAAAAACCCCTTCAGAATCTGATGAACACTTTATAAGAATTATCTCTTATGTGTCTCCCTTAATCCTAATTCCTCAAACTGAAAAGGACTAATCTGTAAAAAAGTTTATCAAAAATATGTATGTACAATGTTAACCTGTCTGTTTGCCACTGGGGTAGGAGGGTAGGAAGGGAAGGTGGAAGGAAATTTTGTAACTTAAAATATACATATTCATCTGATAAATGTTGAAAAAAGTTTTATAATATATATTTGGAAAAAATAAAATATAAATTAAAAATAAATTAATAAATGCCAGTATAATAAAGATAATGATAATAATGGCTTCCTCCCCGAGGCATATTTATTTTAATATAAGACTTTTAGAAATTGCAATGCCATGGCTCAAAAAATAACTCCATAGATCCTTCAGGAATCTGTGTTTTCCAAATTGCATCACAAAAGCATTGCTATTTCTTTATATGTCTGTGTAAGTTAGACTTTGTCCTTAAGTTTTCTCCTTGGGTGTCGAAAATATTTCATAGAAAATAAAGTTGGGAACTCAACATTCTACATAAAAATGATGAACTATAATTTATTTTGAATATTTGAGAAACATTCATAGATCTTTCTCAAGAAATTTGCTTACAATTCCCTTTTTTGTAGTGGTATTCTCAACTTATAGCTAAGTTTCATCATTTAATGATACTATTGCAGAGAGAGAGAGAGAGAGAGAGAGAGAGAGAGAGAGAGAGATCTTTCAAGTTCAAGGACAAACTTTGTCTCTAATCTATTTTAATGCACTTAGATATAGATGACGTCATACATCTAAGAGCATATATGTTACATATTTAATTTTTAAAAGTTGTAATTTTTTTTTACATTATTTCATTTGATCCTCTTAATAATGTTGTGAGGTAGGTTTAGGTAATTTATTCATCATTTTGCAAGTGAGAACTCTTAGAGAGAAAGCATGACCTGTTAATGGCCACACTGATAATAGTATCCAAGATGGAATTTGAATGCAGATTTTTCCTGTTTCCAAGTCTAGAATTCTTATAGATACAGCTGTAGACACTAATTGTTTGCTGCTTATTATGTGAAAATAAGAATGGTAAATACATTTTTAATACTTATGATGATTTTTTAAAAATGGACTCATGATTTCTTCTTTACAGGAACTAGTGAGCTCTTGGTGAAGAATTTTTCTACCTATGCCGATGAATCACACTTTCTCCATAACTTGTAGTCTTAAAAAGTTGCCCGAGGCAATGAGAAGTGAAATGATTAGCCCAGGAACACAAAACTAATATATATATATATATATATATATATATATATATATATATGTGTGTGTGTGTGTGTGTGTGTGTGTGTGTGTGTGTATATATATATATATATTAAAACAGAGCCTTATATACCTAATTACTATCTCAATTACTATCACTAACAGAGATCTGAGAAATTAATGAATGATTGAATCTATTATGATCACATGAAAATTATGTTCTGCAAAATCTGTTTAAATGACAAGACAGTTTTTTTGAAAAAAAAAGTAAACCAACTGATAATTAGCACCAAAGAACTTGTTTATTATGTTCAGAACATTATAGAATTCATATTTATTCTTATGAATGAAATATATTTTCTAGTTATTTTTATTTTGGATGGAGTTATCTTTTTTCTAGGCACATGGTATAGGAGAAAAAATAAAGTATGATCAGGTCAACTTCTTGAACAATGCATTTGCAGTTTTAGAAAAGTATTACAAGTTATTTTCATGATGGAATACTGATTTCAAATCAAGAATATACTTGTAAGGTGATTGCTTATTTGTAGCACATTGAAATCCTTCCAGTAACATGAAAAATTCTATAGAGAATCAGAAAACGTAAGGGAATTGTACTAGCCATTACAGGTTTTTCATCATATGTTGAAAAATCGGTAATATGTTCACTTTTTTCCTAGTATTATTGTTTAGTCTTTTTTTTTTCATCATGAACAAGTCTCCATGACCCAATTTGGGGTTTTCCTAGCAAAAGAAGA
Source organism: Macrotis lagotis (assembly GCF_037893015.1). Lineage (NCBI taxonomy): Eukaryota > Metazoa > Chordata > Mammalia > Peramelemorphia > Peramelidae > Macrotis > Macrotis lagotis. The sequence goes on from NC_133666.1 coordinate 275,941,940, forward strand.
AAGATACTGAAGTAATTTACCTTTCTTCTCCAAATCATTTTACAGATGAAGAGATATAGGCAATTAGGGTTAAGTAGCTTGCCCAGGGTCATACAGGTAGAAAGCATCTGAGGCCAATTTTGAACTCAGAGTGAGAAATTTTCCTGTCTCCAGGTTGGAAACCCTATTGACTCTATTACTTCACTGGCCTTGTTCTAGAGTAGCAACAGAGTATGTGTGGATGTTGAAAAATTTGATAATTTTATCAGTTTAATACAGGAAAGAGAAATATTTACTGTGTCCCGAAAATAAGTTGTATATTGTAGCTATTAATAGAATGTGGTTCCCCAATAATATTTTCCTTTCCTTACCAAAGATGATTGTCATTGAAAGAGTTAAGGTATTTTATGTACTTTTTTGTTTGTAATAGATATTCTCTTTAAAAGGAAAAATAAAACAACTTTTATGTTGGAAAACTTCCTCTCTCTCTCTCTCTCTCTCTCTCTCTCTCTCTCTCTCTCTCTCTCGTCTGCTCCAGTTTTGCAGTCTTGTGGACATTATTTTCCCTTATCCTTAAGGATTCCTTATCCAACATTGAGAAAAATGGTGATGGCCTGTAATCAACAATGTAATCTCAAATTCCAAGTAGAGGGGCATTTTCTGGAAAATGTACTTGCATTGTGAGGAGAGGACAAAGTTGTTTAAGGCTACTGGCCTTTTACTATCTTGTCAAGCTTCTTCAACCATATAAATCTTGACTAATTCTAATTCTTGACTCAAAGCCTACAATTATTTTTCTCTGCTACTGAAGAACTTATAAGAGTTATCATTAAATCAAAGACCATGAAATTTTCAGTATGGCTGAGGTCTCTTGCTAGGAGCTTTGGGGGATTCAGAGCTCAATGACTGGTTTTTTAAACATCTCTGTATATAATATCAAACACTGTTCTTTCACTGTTGTGTCCCCAGCATTCTCAAAATAGGAAACATAGCTCAACAAGAAATTAGGATAAATATTTTTAAAATTAATTATCATTGCAAAAAGTTTTGGAAATTAAATTCTGAATATATACGTTTATTGTTTCAATGAGAATTTATGAGCCACTGCTGGGGTATTCTGCTCGACATAAGTCCAAACTTCTAAGAGCTGCTATTCTTTAGTCTAGAAAAAACTAATAGAACCAGGGTATGCTCAACAATAACCACACCTTCTTGCCTATCTTTTATTATTACTCTTATTAGCCTCTTTCTTTCCTGGATTCTCCATTTGGGACAAAATACCTGCAGTCTTACTCACTTCTCCTTGAAACTCTTCCTCTATATCTTTTTTTTAATTAATAAGCATTTTTCTCTTCCTCCCCACCATTAAAATAATCAAACAAAAAATAAAATTTTGATTGTATTTTAATATCTAGTCAAAAAATCCAACTTGCCTATATTGTATTTTTGATTGAAGTAAGTATGAAAAATAATAATCCAATCTTATTCCTGTGGAAAAACAGGGTAAAGAGCAGGGAAACAAGAATAGACAGTTCTAGAGAATAGGAAATAACTAAGGAGGAGTTAGATGACCCGTTAGATATGGGGCACTGACTGGAGACAGGAACATCTGAGTTCAAATCCAGCTTCAGACACTAGCTTTGTGATACAGGGTACATAACTTTCCTCTGGTATGCTTCAGTCTGTTGGAGAGGGAAATGGCAAACAATTCCAGTATCTTTGCCAAGAAATCCCCATGGACAGTATTGCTATGACATGGTCTTACAGGGTCATGAAGAATTGAACATGACTGACTGAACAACTGCAAAGGTGAAAACCAAAAAGTGAGCTTTTTTCCTGCTTATTTTCTCCCCTCCACATAAATATATTAGGTAATGAAAAAATAATGGCTAAGAAAATGCCAATAATCAAACTGAAATTATCCCACTGACTTAAGCTAATTAATGATGCTGGATGGGAGACAAAGATTGATATCAAAATTACATGCTCAAATAGAGAAGACATTTTCATATGCATTGCATTGTTTAATAATATTGTTAGGATAGCAAGATTAGCAAGGAAAAAAAAATTCCCGGTTGATACCTTTATTAGGAATAAAGAAGAAAGTTTTGTTTCTGCTTTGGAAATAATGCTATTTAGTCTTTGTAAGAAAGTGATTCTTAATAGACCAAAATGATGCTGACCGAGAAACCTTAAATCTGTTCTCTTTCATCAATTTATTTCTTCTCCTTAGTCAAGTCACTGAAGAATTTGACTCCATTTTCTTTTTTTTTTGGTGAAATAAGATGTTCTGTAACATTGTTCTATCATGCTTTTAAATCATGTCCAATTAAACTTTTCCCCAGATCCATGAAAACAATGTTTGCAAGTAGAACATTCATACTTACCTCTAAAATAAAAAAAAGCCCAGAAGGAAGTTGATTTATATGGATGCAATTTTGTCATTATTCTAAGTTATAACCTCTTTTCCAGATGTGCTATAATGTACTATAAGCAGCATATCATCATCATTAATATGTACAGCATACATCTCCATGATGTAATGTGCCAAGATATCAATAGGGATAGGGTGTGCAATGGGAGTGAGTAGGATAAGCTGGTAGCTAAACTGAAAAGATCTTTTCAATCCAGATTTGGTGCTAAAAGAAATCACCTCATTTTGGAGATGAGGAAACTGAGATACCAAGAGTTAAAGGAGTTAATAATATTAATTATAAGAGGTCATAATTAAAAGAGGCTGTATTTGAATCCAAGATGTCTGTCTCCAGAGTCATTGAATCATGCTGTCATTAATAAAAAATTAATATTAAGTTGTTTCCTGGTTAAAGCACCAGAGAATTTGAGAGGAAAATGAAAAAGGAAAAGAAAGATAGATTTCCATTAGGAATGGTCAGGTCTATTGGATAATGAAAATAAGGATGTACATTTAAATCTTGTTTTAAGGTTTGCAGAGTACTTTGCCTAATTATTCTAAGAATTTATCACAACAAATCTGTGAGTTAAGAACTGTTATCCCCATTTTACAGATGAACAGACAGAATATTTTCCTCTGTGTGTGTGTGTGTGTGTGTGTGTGTGTGTGTGTGTGTGTGTGTGTTTTCTAATAGTATACTGTAGATCACTAAGTGGGATTTGAACTTGCCTTTTTGATTTCTAATCCAGCACATTGCCCACATAGCCTTATAATTTGACAACCACATATTTATTTACCTTTACAGATCATTTTAACCCTAGCATATTTTTTTCTCTTCATGAATTTCAATTGTACTTAATTCATGTACAGTATATACTACCAAAGCAATTACTCAAGGTCAGAAAGATAATTTTAGTTTCCTGAGTAGAGGGGCAGAAAAAGCAAATTTTTGGCAGATTTAAGTTTAAAGATCCATTGGGAGGCAGCTAGGTAGCGCAGTGGATAAAGCACCAGCCCTGGAGTCAGGAGTACCTGGGTTCAAATCTGGTCTCAGACACTTAATAATTACCTAGCTGTGTGGCCTTGGGCAAGCCACTTAACCCCATTTGCCTTGCAAAAAACCTAAAAAAAAATAGTGCATTAGTGTTCCAGTTTTCCCACTTCCCTCTCCAACATTGATTATTTTGGGGTGGCTAGGTGGTGCAGTGGATAAAGCACCGGCCCTAGAGTCAGGAGTACCTGGGTTCAAATTCGGCCTCAGACACTTAATAATTACCTAGCTGTGTGGCCTTGGGCAAACCACTTAACCCCATTTGCCTTGCAAAAACCTAAAAAAAAAAAGATCCATTGGATCTGACATCCATTTATATCTTTTCTTGCATGGTTATTTATTGTTATTTCTGATTCATCTAAATAGCAGATTTAACTCTGGCTGACACCTGTTCCTTGTTTATTTACGATAATATTTTTTACGTCTTCTCATTTTCTTTACTACAGATAATTATAAAAATATTCCTTTGAATATAAATTCTTCTTCACCAAAATTGTATTCTTGATAAAATATCTTCCTATTCCCCAAACTTTTTAGTATTTTGCTAGAGAATGTATTCAAGAAGCATCTAGAATATGAATATTTTAAATTCATATTCTATATGTTTGCATCAATCAATCAGTCAATCAAAAAATAACTATTAAGCAAACACTATGTTGCAGCCAGTGGTGCTAATAATTGTGTCACAAAAAGAGGCAAGGAGCTAACAGTCTAATGAGAGAGACCACATGTGAACAAATATAGAGCAACCAATAGAGTAAAAAGAAAATAACAGAGGGAAAGTAATATAATTAAGATGGGTTGAGAAAGACGTCTTGTAAAAGATGAGATTTTAGGGGCAGCTAGGAGTCTTGGAGTCAGGAGGCCCTGAGTTCAAATTTGGTCTCAGACACTTAATAATTACCTGGTTATGGGACCTTCTGCGGGGGTGGGGGGGGGGGGGGGGGGGGGGGGGAGATGAGATTTTAATAGGGATTTAAGAAAAGTCAAAGAAGTCAGTAGGTGGAATTAAGGAGGGAGAGTATTCCAGGTATGGGGAGGCATCCAGAGCAAATATTCAGAGTTAGAGTTGGAGAGTCGTTTTCATGGAATAACCAAGAGGCTAGTGTCTCTGGATCAAAGAATATGAGTTGAGGAATAAGGTATAAGAAGATTGAAAAATAGGAGTACGGGTAGGTTCTGAAAGTCTTCGAATGTCATAAAAGCCATTTCTGTTTTATACAAAGGGCACCAGTGAGCTACTAAAATGAGTACAGAAAAGCCCTGTTCTGATATATACTTTAGGAAAATCACTGAGGGCTCATTGGAGGATGGTTTGGAGTGGGAAGAGAACCAGCAAGTTCTTGCAGTAGTCCAGAAATGAGGTGATAAGAGTCTCTTACAGAGTAGTGACAATTCGAGAGGGTGAGTTAGAAGCATATTTGAGAGATACTGCAGAGGTAAAATGGAAAAGATAGTTTGGCTATTGGGATTGGAGGAATCTCTAATGACTCCTTTTTTTTGTGAGACTAAGGAACTTGGAGAATGGAATTACCCTCTATAATGATGGGGGGAGATAAGAGTTGGAGAGGGTTTAAGCTGAAAGATAATAAGTTCTATTTTGGATATATTTAGCTTAAAATATCTATTCAATGTCAAATTTGAAATCTCTTAAATATAATTGGAAATGTGAGATTGGAGATCAGCAGAGAGGATGTGGCAGGATAAGATAGATTTGAGAACTACTAATAGAAAGATGGTAATTCAATCCATGGGAGCTGATATTACCAAATGAAATAATACAAAGAGGGAGAAGAGAAGAGAGCCCAGGGAAGAACAGTCTGGGTAAAACTGTGACTGTAGAGAATGACCTAGTTGAGGATCTCACAAAGGAGCTCTAAGGAGAAATAGTCACAGAGATAGGAGGGAGTTATTAATAGTATTAAAGCCTACAGAGAGGTCAAGGAGAATGAGGATTGAGAAAAATCCACAGAATTTGGCAAGCTCCCTTGTCAACAAGAGGATCCATCAGTGAAGTGACTGGCAGTGTTTGGGGGTTAGCCTTTGGCTAAATAGGATATGGCAATGAAAGAGAATCAAGTTAAACAACCATATGGAGACTGAATTTAAGATATTACCTGATTAACTTTATTCTTTAAATATCTATTTCCTTTCCCTTTCTTTATCTCCTTCCTTTCCTTTCCTTTCCTTTCCTTTTCCCTTTATTTTCCTTCCCCTTTCCTTTTTTAATTAATATTTTATTTTTCTAAATACATGTTAAGAAAATTTTTTCAACATTCATCCATAGTATATATATAGTTACAAAATTTCCTTCCAACCCTCCCTTACCACCTCCATCCCCTTAGCAGCAAAGTCAGCTTAAATGTACATATGTATTTTTGATAAACATGTTTACAGATTGGTCATTTCCAATAGGAGGAATTAGGCTTAAGAGAAAGAGCTACATTAGAGATAATTTTTTATAAAATGTTCAACAGCTTCTGAAGGTTTTTTTTTCCCTTCCTCTGGATGAGGATAGCACTGTCCATAGCCAGTCTAATTCAGTTATCTTATCTCTCTGAACTACTGAGAGGAGCTGCTTCCATCAAGGTTGATCATCTCACAGTGTTGTTGTTAATGTGTACAATCTTCTCTTGATCCTGCTCCCTTCTCTCAACATCAGATCCTCTAACTCATTCCATGCTTCTCCAGAGTCTGACCATTTATGATTTCTTATAGAACAATAATATTCCATAGCATTCATGTGTCATAACTTGTTTAGCCATTCCCCAGTTGAAGGGCTTCTCTTTCCCTTTCATTTCCCATCTCTTTCTTTTCCCCTTTCCTTTCCTTCTTTTTTCATTTGCATTCTCTTTCCTTTCTCTTTCTTTTCCTTTCTTCTTTCCTTCACCTTCTCTTTCCCTTCTGTACCTATTCCTTTTGTTTCTTTCCCTTACCCTTCCCTTTACCTTTCCTTTCTACTTCCCTTCTTCCTAAAGAATTTTACTCTCTCCCTTCTCTTCCACCTTCCTTCTCTTCTCACTGTTCTCTGGCAGCAGCTTAGGGGTCCAACTAGGCTTATAGTACTTTTTGTTTCCAGGATGTGGCTTCAGATGTTTGATTTGACTTCTGTTTTGGCTCTTAGTTCTCACCTATAGTAACACCATCTTCATTTCCTTGTTGCTCTTGCCAAATGGTTCAGGATGTTTTTCTATTTTTTCACATTTGTCTATCAAGATGTGAATATTTCTGTCTTGCATTGTTGGAGTCTTCATTATCAAAGGGCAAGAAATCTTATGGGGACTTTGGATCTCCACAGTCTATATATTTCTCCCTTCAGTGATATAGCTCCAATGATACAATACTATACTGGAGATTTCTTTTTATCAATGTTATTTTTTTTCACCATTACATCTGTCAGACAACTCAGCCTATAAGAATTCACCATAAGCACTTAACTATATTTTTTGCTGTGCTGGATATTAGGGACTCAATGCAATAAATGAAATAAAGTAATTCTTACTGGAAAATAGATAACATCTTATGTTCCATGTCATTTCCCATTACAAACTCTGTATTTAAAAATCTTTGTCCTTTTCCCTTTGACACTTGGGATGAGTCAGGATGGATGCTCTCTTTAGAAGAGGAAGTTACCTTCTAGACCAGGAAGTTCTTAAATATTAGCTTAATTGATCTTCACTAAGCTCTTATTAAGATACTTTCATTGGAAGCTATTTCTGAATTCATTTATATCATATTGAATAATTTCACTTAATGAATTCTATCCAAATCTTAAATCTACAATCTCTTCTAGGATCATGGATCTTTTATCGTTATGCTTATGGACTTAGGAAAAAGGTGGATATAAAATAAATCTTAAAAGACAGTAAGAACGTTATAGTATTTTCTGTCTGTTAAGATCCTGACTTTAAAATATAATTGCATTCACTTATATTCATGGTAATCAAGAAATGAAAATTAGGAATGGATTACTAAGTGACAGACTACATAAAACTACATAAAAATAGTTTTACTTTTCTTATCTTCGCTTTGGGTAGCACCATTGTTTTTAAGCTAGAATGACTGAAGTGAAATACTTTAATTCTGTCTCATTTGTTCAAAGATTTTCTTTAGCCATCATAGAAAGTTAATTATCTTATGTTAAAGATCTATGGCATGGAGATTCTGCATCTGTTTTTTATATTAACCTTCTAAAATATTCATGGTACCATATATTTAGACTTTTTTCAAGGCATATTTTTATATCTGTCATTATTTTAGCTAACCTGATATATAACTTTAACAGATTTTTATCTTGTAAATTTTTCATATTTTTACATCCAAGAAAGTATTCTATAAGGGAAACATGCTATAATTAAATTCATTATATCAGGAAAAAGACTGATGAGAAGAGGCTATGTGGCACAGAGTGTGTTGGATCTAGATCAGAAGACCTGAGTTCAAATCATGGCTGTTCCACTTACTACCAATGTGACCTAAGGCAGATCTACTTCCCCTCTGTAGGCTTCATTCCCTTCATGTATAAAAGGGAGAGCCAGGGACTGGAGTCAGAAAGATCTGAGTAAGAATCAGATTTATATTATGTTGTTATATCACATTAAATTAAATAGATAAGACATGAATACCATGTCATATCAATTGTAATTATATATATATCATTATATTATATATCACACAATAAGATATTCCGTTCAATGTGATGTGATATGATATGATGTGATGTGATGTGATGTGACCTGTTTATTGTGTACTTTGCCTCTCAGACTTTGATTCATTGCCTGTAAAATGAAAGGATTGGACTCAATTGCCTCTAAGGTTCTGTTCAGATATAAATTTAAGAAAGAAAATAAAACCAAGATATGAAAAGATATTGAAGAGTAATAACTTTAAATATCTCTTATTATCTTAAATATTATATTCAGCTTTATTCATTTCAAATAATCATCAAATTAAAATGTAGTAAAATCATTTGATTCATTCTCCACTCTTACAAATGGGAAAACTGGGGCTGAAAGAGGTTGAAGATTGTTTAAGGTCACAGATCTAGTTACTGGAACAGATATTAAGCGTCAGAACCACCAGGCTTCTATAATACTAAATTCAATATACTTCAGTATAACCTCTTTATAGTTAGAAGAGGTTTTTGTAAATTGCTTAGCACAGTGCCTATGACATAGTAGGTACTTAATAGATTCTTGTTCTTTTTCCTAAAAGAAATCAGATTTTTAAAAAATTTTTATACTATTTCATTTCCATATTAGTAAATAAATTATACTTCTAGTATAAATATTTAATAATACATTTATTTGTCTCTTTTGAGGTTAAGAAGACCTTAAAAAGTCCTGCATGTTATAACTTCAAAGTAAATTTTGCTAAACCTTTTGATAGAAGTAGTAGTAGTGCCTTCTTCTGATCAGGATACTATCTGCATATAACTACCACCCTTCCTTCTGTAAGGGATTCTTGACCAGGAGTGTTCACAGATGCTTTAAAATGCTACATTTGGGTAAGAGGAAAATGAATGACCTGATGAAACTAAAAGAAGTAGAAATTAAGACATACATGGTAATTTCAGAAAACGTGGGAAACTTTAGGTGCTATGAATTCAGTTAACAAATGTATTTTTGAATGACTTTTTATGTCTAAGTCCACATATACCAAATATACAATTTCATTATGTTTTGGGAGAATTTGGTACCTTAAATGCCAAGAGTAAAGCAAATGCTTTTTTATGCTTTGTCCTCGGTGGGGATGATAAAATACTACAAGCAGCCAAGAAGAAAAAAGATGTGATAGACCGAATCCTTTCATCCCAGATGCCTGCTTAGCAATGCAGAACAAGATGAAAAAGTTGGCAGCAATAAAGAACACTTTGTAGACAAAGGAGAGAAAGCCATGCTTTAGTCTCAGCATAGCTTCAAGTAGGTCAGTAATGGCAATAGTCCTTGCAATCTGGGGCTCGAGATCAATCAATTCTGTCTCATGGATGATGGTGAAGAAAGAAAAGGTTTTCATAACTTTGTGAATCATCAAGCAACTTCAGAGAGTTAGGGAGAATTTTATATGGATGACTTAATTTTTAAAATAATAATTTTTTTTTGGAAGGAGAAAGGATAAAATTTTTTATCATTATGTGATTGCATATATTTTTTATTTCCTCTTGAGGTAATAACTCACTATTTAATTAAAATATTAAATATAAAAATAAGGTGGTATTTTTGAACTACATTTCCTTTTATATTTGAATATGATTGAACACTCCTTCAAATATAATGAAACATTTTTGAAAATGTCATAAATAAATAAATTATGAATAGTTCTATAGTATAATGATTGCCTTAAAGAAGCAATAAAGTACTGTTAGAAATAGAGGTTCATGAAGTGGATGGTGAAACATTAACTTCTTATAGCATTTGGCCTGGTAGTAGTCATTATAAGAAGCCAATTCTGGTCATGACAGTAAGGATAGGAAAAAATAGGACTGGAAAGAGTAAGAAATAAAAAAGCAGCAACATAATATATTCATACATTGAATATGCTTTGAGCATGTGCCATGTAAAAGTATCTGAGGTAATTGCTCAATATATGACATAACCCCACTTTAAAGGACATGATAGATTAGAGTAATGGTAGAATAGACATAGAATGGATAATTACTTCCTAAGTTCTATGGATAAAGTAGACTAAGATAGTTCCTGTCCTGAAGGAGCTCACATTCCAGCTGGAGAGATGTTACATAAGAAGAGTTCATAATCATGTTCCTGATAGATGGAGAGGCCAGTTAGTGATTAGGCTGAAGGGAGCTCTGAACACCTTGGGCAAAAATGGTATGGAGGTGTCAGAAAGACTAGGAGTCCATTCAAGGATTGGAGGCGGGGGAGATTCTGAGATTCCTGAAAGAGAAGTAGATGCATGGAAGTAAGACTCCAGGTGACAGTAGGCATCATGAGTTAGTGGGAGGAAACTGGACAATGGGCCAACAAGGACTGAATAGAAGTGGGAAAATTCATAGACTTTTTTTCCTTCCTCCTCCTCCTCCCCATTAGTAGCAAGTGTTGCTGGTTCTTCCACTTATACATCTCTAGCTAAGTTGGCAGCAGAGGGGTGGGGAGATAAGGAGAAATAAGTTACACACAGACACACATACACAGACATACACAGACAACACAGACAAACACCCCTAGTAAATAAGTCAGAAAATTTTCAGTGGAAGCCAAATAGGATGTGGATTTCTGTATGGAGAGGAAGGGAATACTTATATTCAGGAAATGGAAAAATAACTCAATTTACATGACATCTAGTGGGCAAGAAGAGGTGACATTAGGAAATTAATCTAGAAAGGTAACAGTATGGTTTAGAAAGGGGCTTGAATGTCAGGGGAAAAAAGATCACTATGGAGTTGGCAGTTAAAGAAGCATTACCAATTTTGAAAGAGCAGTGATATATTGAAAGTGGAGTTTAATCTAGTAGTGATATGAACAAGGGTATGTGAGGTGAGAAAGGAAGATATTAGAGACAGGGAGAAATGTTTGGCAAATTCAGGTTTGAGGTGATAAAAGTTTAAATTAGATTGATGAAATTTTAAAGGGATGGAAAGAGACATTCGAAAGACATTTTTGCATCAGGAATGAATAGTATTCATACATCAGAATGAGTGGTAGCATAATAGTGGATAAATAACTGACCTCAAAATCATGGATACCTCAGTTTAAGTCCCACTTCCAACACATGCTGGCTAACTAGCCTTGGTGAAATTACTTGACCTCTTAGTGCTTTAGATAATCTGTAAAACTCTGAGTTGTAGAAAAACAGAGGAAATAGCTAGGTGGCACAGCAGATTAAAGCATTAACCCTGGAGTTGCCCAAATTTAAATCTGATCTCAAACACTTAATAGCTTTGTAATCTTCAACTAGTGAGTCATTTATCCCTCATTGTCTCAGAAATAATGATCTAAAGGGATGGGAGGTTTTCCTCTTGAGAATTCCCTATATGAATGAAATTGATTATACAAGAAATAGAAGAGATCAAAGATGACTTAGATGTTGACCTTATATGGCTAGAAATGTTATACCCTTGAACAGAAATAGAGAAATCACAAGAAGTTACTTGGAAATAGGGTGTTAGAGATGAAGAGTTTAGTTCTATACAGATAGTCTAGAAGATCATAGACAATTCTAGCCAAGGAATCTAAAAGATCTTGCTAGACTATAGGATTTAGAGTTTAAAAAGACCTAGTCCAAAGCTCTCATTCAAAAACAAACAAAATTAATGATAACAATAATACTAATAAATAAGGCACAGAGACGTTTTGTTTGCTGCCCAAGGCTCCCAAATTGTGAAGACCAAAGTTGAAATTTGAGCCCAAATTTTTGGACTCCAAATCCATGACTTTCTTGACTATACTATATGTTAAATTTAAGTTAATGTTGGTGTATCTATATGACAGTGTCTAATCCATTTCTAATGAAATGGATAAATGCAACTTTTGGAAAGAGTTCACTGCTGGAAACATAGATCAAGGAGTCACAGTTATAAGAATGATTACTGAATCATTGGAAATAGATGAGATCTTTTACATTAGGAGGTAAAAAGAAACTCAGAGTGTTATATCTTGGTCAAGTCTTTTATTTAAGTGACAGGAGGAGAACCTTATCAAGATTTATCTGGGATGTAGGAGGATAGTGCAGTGTCAAAAAAGAGTGTTGGTTGTTGTTGTTATTTAGGTTTTTTGTTTAGTGTCACATTGTTCAGGTTTTGAGGTGGGATTTCTGTCTTTAACTCTGGTTAAAAGTGTAATGGTCATTCATGGGTCCAATCCCTGACTCAGTGAACATGGAAATCTTCATTTTTCCAGCCTAGGCTGCTTTGCCCTTAGGCTAGAGGTTTAATGGTGACTTGTGGATCTATTCCATTGATGTGTGGCATGGAAGCTCTAAGCTGCTTTTTTTTTCCCTGACCTGAGTCAATAGGTAGCCTATTGGTCCTTAATTCTTGGAGCCTCAGTATATTGATTCTAGACAGTGTGATCACCCAATTAAATTTAGCCCTAATAGAAGTCATAATTTTGAAATTCAAGACTGAGATTCCTCAGCAAAAGGAACAACAGGTATGTGCTTAAATAGCAGCCCAAAGAGAAACTTTTAAAGTGTAGAAAATACAACCATTTCAAATATTACAGATAAGTCCAAGAGAATGAGAACTAATGAGGAAGCCACTGGTAAATTTTAAGGTCATAATTTCAAAACAATGGTAGGGGAACAAATCAGAATGCATGACAATAAGGAAAGTATTCTGAGGAAATAGTATAGATTACTTTTTGAGAAATTCAAAAAGTAGATGATTACACCAAAACTTTATTAAAAAGTATTTTATCAATGTTAAGATTTGCCTGAAGAAAGGCTTTCAGAAAGAATATAAAATGTTTGTGAAAATTAAGAGTAATTAAGGACAAGTTGAGAAGAGAGTCATCTGTGGATATTTGTCATTTGTGAATTTTTGGTGTTATAAACAGTTTCAAGAAATTTATCATTATTGTCTTGACTTAGCTCACATTTTAAAAAAGGAATAAAAGCAGTACCAAATAGATGTGCTGCCGATTTAAAATCCATGATAAACTAGGTACGGGGCAATTCTTACATCTCAGACTCAACTCTGACCTCTAAATACTTAAATTTCAAAGTAAGAAGATACATGTGGTGATTTCTCTCTTCCTTGTCTTTTGTCTTGGCTTGAAGAGGAAGCATGGGGACTGTGGAAAATCAAGTCAACAAAAATTTCAAAATACCTACGACATCCTAGACACTATTTTCAGTGACAGGGATACAAAGAAAAGCAAAAATAATCCATGCCTTCGAGGAGCTTGCAATCTAATGGGGGAAACAACATGCAAAGACCTATGTACAAAAAAAGATATATGCAAGATAAATTGAAAGTATTAGGATTAAAAGAGACTAGGAAAGACTTCTTGTAGAAGTTGATATTTTAACTGGGGCTTCAAGAAGGCCAGAGAAGAAAGGAGGTTGAGAGGAGGAAGGAGAGAATTCTAGACATATGTGATAGCTGGTGAAGAGCAGCACAACCATGTGAAGTTCTAGGATTTGGATAGTAATTTTGCCTTAATATTTATTTCCAGTGAGTGAATTTGAGCATGACATAACTTTTCTGGGTCTCCTCTTCCTAAACTATAATGTGAGGAGATTGGATTAGATGGGTCTCTAAATACTGTTCTAGCTCCAAATTTATTATTCTTTATTTATTATTACTATTTATTAATCTTCTGACTGTCCTACTAAATATCTTTTAATTTCATGAAAGAGGTATAACTTGAGGTAATTTTGAAATGAGAGAATGTGAGTAAGTTGATAAAAAATTTGGAGATTTTTTTTAAAAAGAAATTTAGAAGGAAGCACAGAGAAATGGAATGTTCTGTTACTCAAATGAAGCTGAATATACAGAAGGAAATGATTTCAGTGTAGGCTTGTAGATGGAAGATTTTAGTTAGTGTGGGAGATAAGAGAAGCTATAATGTTTCTTTTACATTTAAAAATTCTAAACTTAGCATCTATTAAATAAGCATTTAAAAGAGAAAAGGAAAAGGGAATGAGATTCTGTGATGTGCAGATTAATTTTTCTTAGTATATAATAAATTCAATATATAACTTTCCTGCTTGTCTGTGAAACAATTTTCCAGAATGCATGATGAGATTATTTTTTGGTTTGTTTTGTTTTGGTCCATTTCATGGGCCACCACATACCATTTTCCCCCCTCCCCAAACAAACAAAAAACAAATAATTTACCTTCTAGCAAATACTGTTAGGCATTTGGCTAATGTGGTCTTGGAAAAATAGGTGTCCTTTTCACCAATTCTGTGCTCACATCCTTTTCAGAGTGTATACACTACTGGCCAAGGCTTTGAGATTCCAGTGTCATCTCTATAATATGGTGAGGCAAAGAACAGGATATTCCATGTAGGACTTATAAACACTAATGGACAACAGTGGCTAGGTATAAAGGTTTGCCTTTGTGGGGGGGGGTCATACTCTTATTACTGAAATCACAGAACAACAGAGAACTAAAACATAGGATGAAGGTGAAGTTAAATGTCAAAACTCATTTTAGTATTAATATATCAAGAGACAAACCATGGAAAAGTTTACATTGCAGACTTTACATGATGTAAGTCAAGGATTTGGGGAATTTTACCAATATTGAAAAGGTGACAAAGATAATGATGTGATGAGAAAGACAAAATAAGTTATATAAATGAGAAAATGATATAGCCATGTTCATTTTAGTCCATGAGAAAAGAAGCATTTGAATTTTGCTTTTATTTCTTGACATCTGGAGGTTTTATTTTGCTTAGAATTGAATTAATAAAGGAAAAATTCTGAGTTGGAATTACAGCAAAGACAAAGGCAATGACAAATTGGTATTAATATAATGACAACAATAATGTGATATTTTCAAGAATTTTTTTGTACAGATTGCCTTCAGAAAACTGAATAACCCCTCAAATCTCTCCCCACGACAAATAATCATCTTTTAGTACCAATATTCTATGAAGTATTGCCGTTGCAATAAAGTGAATATTACTTAAAGATCAATGTATAGCACTATAAGAGTGCGTAGGCTGCAACATAAAGCAAAATAAAGAAATTCTGAAAAGAACTACAGTAAAGGATGTCAACAGGAGAATGTATGAGCCAAGATGACAAGAGGCCACAAGGGCTAAGAGGTTGATCACTCCATTGTCACATTAGTGTTTTTATGGTGACAGAGGAAAGGGAAGTGAAGCTCCAGTATAATTAAATGCCTTCCCTCACTTCAATATTGAACTTAGGAGAAAAATCTTGGACAAGATTCATACAGGATGCAGAGTTTATAATATTAATCATTAGAGGAAACTCCTATATTTATGAGAATCCAGATCCATTTAACTATTTGAGTCTGTAATATTTAAGTGTTATGTACAAGGTTATCATGAAAGCAAATCACAGATTTCAGTTTAAGAAAGAGATTTAGGAAGAGAGATATGATTACTAATATTCTAATATCCCAAATAAATAATTTTCTATCAAGGATAAATATGAATCAATTCCTAATTTCTTTTTTTGTCAGTGAAAAAGGTGACTGAGAAATTTATTTAGACAGACTATGTTAATGCATGGGTCATTAAAATGAGTATTGGTGATCATTAAGGTTTAATTTTGATTGACTTAGTAATTAATCTGAATCACCAGATGGTTGATTAGGCTGTGGTACAACATGATTAAAAAGATTTACTCTATGAAACTACATTAAACAGTCTTGGTGATTTAGAAGTCATCTCTTCAGGAGAAGAATCTATTTACTTAGCATTGCAATGTAAATTTAATTTTTTTAAAAAAGAAGGTTCTTAAATTGAGCCTGGAAAGCTGTCTATGTCATCTGCTATCACGAGAAACTAAATGGACCCTCCAACAGTGTGAAAATTCAATAAATGTACTAATTAACTTTAGCTTATATTACTATGTGATGTACCTTAGTGTCATGGAGGAGTAGGACCTGTTAAAATAGAAGAGGCATTCTTAATCAACCAAAAAATTATAAATATAACCTTTACCATAGAAAATACTACATTCTTGATTTAAGCCCCAAATTTCTAAAATTCTTTTGGTGAGCTTTATCTTCATCTGAAAATTACTGGCTTAGGAATTCATACTATAATATCTATTCATCTATAAATGTGTGTATGTGTGTGTTTATAGTGCTACTAAATGACTTTAAATCAATACCATGATTGCATATGTATAAGCTATATCAAATCTGAGAAAGAAGAGTTTAAGGCATGAAAAGAAAATTCAGAATTCCAAATTTTTAAGTGACTATTTCAAGTTGTCTTTAGCACATGATGATTCTAGAAGAAAAAAAGCAATAGAAACAGGCAAGATGGTTGTTAGTAGATGACTATATATTCACATTGATTACTTATGTTTAAAATTCTTGCTCTACCATTTAATTTTTATGTGATCTGAATTAGGTCTTTTAGCTTCTGTGGGCTTCAAATTTCTCAACTCAAAAATTAATGGACGGGACTAGATGGTTTCTAAGTTTCCTTCCAACTCTAAATTTCTTATCCTATGATCTCACTAGTGATACATGAGATAATGTAAAAGAAAAATTGAGTAAACATATGATTAAAAAAGGAAGTGAACCAATTATACAATGAGAGTAAATTATAACAGGGGAATCATCAAATATTGTATTAATGACCATGGAATGGTAAAAAAAACACTCAGAATAAATTTTTTAGGGCATGAGCTAGGTATGTTATAAAGTGTTTATATAAGGCTTAAAAATTGTTCAACATGAGGTATAGATTGGGTTTTTATATGTACTGATTAAAGGAATACCCAAACCAGTGAGATTATAGATACACATAATTTCAAATAATTTTATTATTTCAGAAATTCTACAGAATAGTATTTCCTATATTTCATGAATAATATAGGCTCATAAAAATCTTTGTAGTGTAAGTGACAGAGATTATCTCCCATTTTTAAAAGAAATCTTTTCTATTACGTTTCTAGCAGACTTTCTAGTCTCTGCTTCAACATTTGTAGATAAAGAAATCTCATGATTTCATTGAAAATGTCTAATGTAGGTGACAAAAGTTTGCATGTTTTCATTGTCTTTTGTTCTTGAAGAGAATCATGACATCAGGGATGTGATGCCATAGCATGCAATGGACTTGAATTTAAGTGAGAGAGTGCATGCAGAATCATTCCTCCTGAGTCATCTGGGTTCAGTGGCCAGATATTGGTCAGGATGACTATAGATGATCCTGAAAGCTAAGGTCTTTCCCAGGTCTCAGTCCATGATTAAGGTTATATAATAAATAAGTGAAGCAAAAGTAGTAAAAAAAAAAAAAAAGTCAGTCCAGGTGAGGAAGACTTTCAGGATTTCTGGGTCAAAGGTTTGTGTATTGTAAGGATCTGAAGATACACTAATTTAAAGATGGCACTATTATTTAGATCTAACAGAACAGAACAACCTAAATGAGAACCATAATCATTTGAAAGAGATTTGATTAAAAATCTTAAAAGAAAAAAAAAAGGATTATATTGTATATTGGCTATACACATCCTTTAATAAGTAGTTACTTGGACAATACCTAAAACTGATTTATCAGTATGCAACTCCTGGACAGATACTGCAGCTAGAAATGAGAATAGGTTTCCAGATTTTAAATAAGTAGAAGAAAGCAAATGTGGTAGCTTTTAGGAAATTTTATAGCATTTTCAGATTTCTCCCTGGAAGAAAATTTCATTATTTTAGCACCACCATTCTTCTTGTGATATTGCATATTATGGAAAAATAGTCTTCAGTGACTAAAACTTTGGTGCCACCCATAGGGCAATGAAGAGACACATAGTGATACATATAGGCTACATTCTATTACCAGCAGTAAATTATATGAAAAAAACTATGACATCAAGAAATTCTTGATTAAAAATGGAGGTTGGGGGGTGGGCTAGGTGGCACAGTAGATGGAGCACCGGCCCTGGAGTCAGGAGCACCTGGGTTCAAATCCAGCCTCAGATAATAATTACCTAGCTGTGTGGCCTTAGGCAAGCCACTTAACTCCATTTGCCTTGCAAAATCCTTAAAAAAATGGAGGTTGATCAGTCAGGAGGAAGCAAGAGTAAGAAATTTGACAGTATTTTTGCTGTTTTGATTGCTTAGCATAATTTAAAGACTTAGAGAAAAATATGCTTGGTAGAACCCCCCAAGGGGTATCTACAGGATTTAAAGGATAACTGTTACTCTAGAATAGAAGGTGAGGATGAGTTGTGTTCTACACTGATGGAAAGATTACTCATGTTGAACACATCTTCCTCATATTATTATAAAATTTTACCTTTCATTGAGAAGAAATCTGTTGACCCTGTCTCTTCTACCCAATGGTCATGATTTTCACTTTGAAATAGCATATATACATATTTTTTTTTCATTCAGGTAAGAGACTCTTTGACTGCTTAAAGAAAATTTTCTTATCTCCCCTTTTCTTGGTTGGGCAACTAGGTGGTACAGTGACGAATACCAGCCCTGGAGTCAGGAGGACCTGAGTTCAAATGTGATATCAGACATTTGAAACTTGGTAGTTGTGCCATCTTGGGCAAGTCACTTAACTTTGCCTGGGATCCTGGTCCATCTACAGTTGTCCTGATTCATGTCTGGCTACTGGACCTAGATGGTTCCAGAGAAGAAAGTGAGACTGGTGATTTAGTACAGCACTGCCCTTGCCCCCACTCAAATCCAATTCCCTTCCTTGTTATGACTTCACATCCCTGATGCCATGGTCTTCTTTGAGAATGACGGCTATACATCATCATTCTCTCTAGGTTAAACATCTAGTTTTTTCAATAGTTTCTGGTCACAAGCCTTCTGTTAATTCTAATTGTTCTCTTCTAGGTGTACTCTGGATGTCTATTTTTTTTTTACATGGCAACCATAACCAACAAAATTGTCTAGGTTCTAGAAGTAATCTGACTGGATAGTAATACAGTGAATCTTCTTTCCATTTGTGAGAATTTTTTTTCATTGTGAATAATGGTATTTTTAGTAAGAGTTGAATTTGATGGATTCATATATATTTGTGGAACTTTTAAGCTTTAAAAAAATATCTGGACTTTTTTTAGTTACACAGCTGCAGGTCATTGGGAATATCATATAATTTAGCCTTTAGTTGAAATGTACTATTGTTGGATCTATTGATTTCTGTCACATTTGAGGCCATTCCTTCTTATTTTTACAACTACATTATGCTTCTCATTTTGAGGAATATGGTCATAGAGTTCAAATATTGAAGAGGGAATGTGCTGCAGCTGGATTTAATGCAGAAGTCAGAGTTAATGACTTGACTTTGCAGCTGTTTTGAAAAAAATTGATAGATCTCACTGAAAAAGTTATTTATAGACCCTACTCCCCCTTCCCTTTTGCTGAAGCTGAGATGCAAGAGTTTGGGAAAAATTTGCCTGTTGAGTCTATTGCCAAGATTTTGAATTTCTTTTGAAAAACACATGGGACTTAAAAATAATTAATTAAAATGTGGAAAAATAAAAATAATGTTTAAATATGTGAGTGTTGAGTTCCTTTCTGGATTCCCTTATCCTTTCCCCAGGCAAGCATTGGAGGGGCAAAGAAGACAAGTTCTCCTTTTGTACACCAAGGTCTACATTTATTTGCCAAAATACAAGTGTTTAAATATCCTCCCCAATCTCTAATCCACTCCTGCTCCTGTGGCACTTAGTAAAACAATGTTCTGGTACTCAAGGGTACCAGGTGATGAAGATTTACAGTATTCCCATACACAACAGTCCCTAACATGTGAGTATATCAATTTTATCTCAGTCTTATAATGAATCAATGTCTCCATTCTTACATAGATTGCCACCTATGAATAAAGTTCATTATGCCACAATATTGTTTTTTTTAAAACAAATCTTTGTATCCTAGATAGAACAAGGAAATTTAATTAGTTAATAAGGTGCTCCCAACAAAGCCCAAATGAATGAACTTACCATTGTTTATCAATTTCTGCAGAATAGTTCAGTGTATCACTCCAATTACCATAGAGAATACTACATTAGTGAAAACAGTGTCGTCAAGCAATGAGATTTTATAGCTGGATGTTATCTGAAGTATGAATCAATGATTATATTATTTTAGATTAAACGATATATCTATATATTTATTTTGAATCCATATAATAAACATTAAGAATTTCTTTTCTTTGGGGGGGGAGGTTATTTGAAAGCATTTGTTAGTAATGCCTAAATATGTAAATGATTGAATTTCTTTTGAAATCATGTATTTTCACTAATAAAGAAAATTTTTGAGGTGCTCAAAAAGGATGAAAGCTACTGAAAAATGACAAGAAGGTAAAGAGCTGTGTCTACAAGTGTTGATATATTCACTTTTGCAAAAGTATTCACCTTTAAGCTGGTCACTTTGTTGTCATGTGGACATAACTAGTAGTGATTTAGCACAGTGATATTACTGATGCCATTGTTGAGTATCCATATAATTACAGTTATTATACAATGCTTACAATTATTAATAATCAGAATTTAAGTTTTAAGGAATTAAAGATATTGTGTTTTCTATAATAAAATTTTTGTTCTCCTGAAAAAGATGGAAAAATTGTTTAAATGATTTAATCTCAGAAAGACAAAGGCAAGAGTACTAAACTCAAAACAGATACAGAGAAAAATTAAATGTCTTTCAAGTAGAATAGATTACTATCTTCTACTGGATAAAAAGGAAGACATTTCTTTCTATCTAATTTGATTTTTGCTTTGTTTTTGCCCTATACCTTTGATGATGATGATGATGATGATGATGATGATGATGATGATGATGATAATGAATTCTGAATGGGGACACAGAGAAGATAAATTGAGCTTGCCACATCTAGATATGTACTCAGTTATGTCACTACAACCTTGAGATTTCTTCAGTTATTTTAGAGAACTTACCCTTTTTAAAGATTGAATACTTATAATAAACCATAGGAAATTTACTGAGGCAGGTAGAGATTAAATGATTGTCCCAGGTCAAACATCTAATGTATATCAGAGGCTGGTCCTGTTGCTTTCATGCCCATTTCTAGGATACCACATAAGTATCTAGAGGATATCACTTAAATTAGCATTTAAATATAGTACTAAGAACTCAGCAGTCTTTTTTAAAGGAAATTATTTTAAAAACAAAGAACACAAAATTTAGTGTAAAGGACCTTGGATTGGACTTAATCTTTAAAAGACATAGGTCTGAGCTCTGTGTAACATAATAGCCATATGATTGTGGACACAACCTTAGCAAACTTATTTCTTCATCTGCCAAATGGAGATAGTGACAGTTGCACTATTTCCATAACAAAGATTTGTAGGTTTTCTAAACTGTATTGTTTATAAGAAATGCTATTATGAATTTAGATAGGCCCCCAGAGTATGGTTTTATATAGATGTATGTAAAATATAGTCCAAGAAGAAAATAGGAATCTTCTTGCTTGAAGGGGAAGGATTTTTAATTCTGAATGAGGAGTTAGGATTTTTTTTTATACTAGGATCAATGTCATGCTCGCGACTAGTGATGGTGTGTGTATATATATTATGTGTTTATGTGTCTGCATGTAGATAGACATACATACATATATATTTATATACATACATGTATGAATATATATATATATATATTTTCCAGCAGTCACAACAATAAAAACAAAAAATGTATTGTGAATACAGGGCTATTTAATATATTATTTATACCTTATATTATTTATACCTTTTTATAATTATTTACTACTTAAAATAAAATTACAGAACTTTAGGGTGTACTCCTTAGTACTACCAAATGGAAGCATCAAATCCATATGTAATATTCATAATGAGAGTTAGACTTGTCACTGAAGTCTCATACAATAAATAGAACATTAAAAATACAGAAGGTATTCAGAAGTCCAGAAGTAATTCCTAAGTAGTACTTCTTCTGAAGCAAGTACTTGGATCCAAATGCTTGGTAGAAACATTATCTATTCTCAGATAATATAGTAGTGATATTTGTAAAATATATGCTTTACAAGTCAGACAGCTTTCAGTTATGATTATAAAGATGGAAAGAGAAGAAGAAATATATCTGAGCTTTCAGTTTTCATCAAAGAATTTGTAATTAAACTTTCTTTTAATTGATTCAGAAGTCACATCCTTCAAAGATAAGAGGAATTGTAGTATAAAGGAATGAGTCTTGTATCTTAAATTGAAGAATCTTAGCTTGAATTTCAGCTGTCATTTACAACTTATTAAAACCATGGCAAACTGCAACCTCTCTAGAACTCAGTTTTATCCTATCTGCATTCCATGTAGTAATTTGGAAAAGTCTCACCCTTTAATTTGGAAAATCTCACCCTTTATGTTACAGAACTTTTGAGAACCTCAGAGTTTTGGGGTTGTTATTTAGATGTCACCTTTAAAATGAGCTAGAGAAAGAAATGGTAAAGCATTCCAGTGTCTGTTGTTTTAGTCAAGACTTTTTTTTTTTGGCACAGGCATGAGAAGTTTGCCATTTTCTTCTCTAGCTCATTTTAAAGATGAGGAAAATGAGACAAATGGAGTTGTGGCTTCCTCAGGATCACACAGTTAGAAAACCTCTAAGACTGGATTTTGGATTCATAAAGATGAGTCTTTTTTATCCCCAATCTAACAATTTCAACAAACATGACTGTGGAGAACATAAGATAATGTATTAAAAGCACTTTGACATTTTAAATTTATTATATAAATAGGATGGCATTATTAGTATATTGACATAAATAACATTTGCCTTTTAATGTCCTCAATTGGAATTAAAAGGTAAAATCAAAAGTAATAAGAACATGCATTCAAAGAAATTAGGTCCTTTAAGATGATCTAATTTAAAAGGTATGGAAATAGAGTCCAAGAGCTTAAGTGACTTATCTAAGGTCATATAATTTCTAAGTAACAGAGCCATGATTTGAATATAAATTTAAAGATTCAGTTTTAGCACTCTTTTCTCTTCATCATGCTGTCTTAATAATACACTGCCTTTGCGTATCTGAACCTTGATCAGTGAAAAATTTTCTGGTACTTTTTAATGCTATTACCAATTTTATGATGCTGGCTCCATTTTTTGTTGTAAGGTAAATAATTATGTGTCAGCAATTGAGATAATTGCAATCACCTCTTCATCAAAGAAGTACAGCCACTCTGGGGTATATGTTTTCATACAAAAAATGTATTTATTCTTGCCTGCAATATTGAGGACTGGTAACTGTATACCTCTTTCTTTTTTTGATACTGTGAGATATATCTTCTGGATAACATACTATTCAGCAATTAAAAAAATCTGTTTTTTAACCCTTTAATTAAACTTTCCTTTTTAAGATAGGAATAGCGTAGGAAGTAAAGCTTTTTTGAGAGCAGGGACTGTTTGATGGTTTGCAATGGATAAATAGCCAGCATCAAAAACCAGGAAAATGTTTCAATTTCCTTTTCAGCCATATACTGACTGTGTAATCCTGGGTAAGTCATTTTTACCTCTGAGTTCTATGACTTTATGTTTCAGAAAAAGTCTAACCTTTTGAATTTTTTTTTAGATTTCTATGAAATTAGGATTACATCAATTCTTTTTTTAAAATTTTATTTAAGGAATGGAGTTAAGTGACCTAAGGTCACACAGTTAAGCAGTTATTAAGTGTCTGAGTCTGGATTTGAACTCATGTCCTCCTGACTCCAGGGCTAGTACTGTATCCACTGCATCACCTAGCTACCTCAGGTATACATCAGTTCTATTCATAAAGACATACTTTATATTTTGGGGGGGGAATGCATCATCATTTTCATAGGAACAGAATTATACTAAAGCATTTGTGTTTGAAGGAAAATGTTAAATATTAGCAAAAATTAAAAGTGACCAATTCTGTCCAATTTGAATCACAGATGCTTAGATTTGAAGAGAAATTTAATACCAGATAGACTTTCCAAACTTCTACTAAGTGTAGAAATATCCTATGTAACATTTCTAATAGATGGCCATTTAGTGCCATTTGAATCCTTAAAAGTAAAAAAAAAAAAAAAAAAAAAAGCTTATTTTATTTTAGGACAGTACTTATTGTACAAAAGTTATTTTGTTTTATGGATGTTTTATTTTATTTTATTCCAATTAAATGTAAGTATAATTTTCAGCATTTATTTTTTGCAAGGTTTTGATTTTCACATTTTTCTGCCTCTCTCCTCCCTCCTCATGAGAGTGAGTAATCTGATATAGATTATACATATACAGTTATGCTTAACATTTCTCTATTAATCATATTAGTTGTTAAGAATCAAAGCTAAAGGGGAAAAACACATGAAAAAGACAAAAAGCATAAAATAAAATTTAAAAAGTGAAAATAGTTTACTTTAGCCTGCATTCAAACTCAACAGTTTTTCTTTAGATGTGGATGGCATTTTTAGACAATTTTTATAATTGTTTTTGTTCATTGAATTGCTGAAAGGATTATGTAAAAGTTCTTAGCAAAGAAAAAGAAAAACTTGACAACCTGTGTTGGCTCCTCCTGATTATGCTTGTTACGATCATTATTTTTCAGAAAATAGATAAAGCTTCACACTTTTTTTAATAATATGTAAATCAAATAGACATACTCCTACAAGTGAAATACACATATTTGGAATACATTAGTGACAGCTGCTTAACCTCTGTCTTAGGTTGGCTCAGAGAAACAAAGTTAGAAATAGTTACCTCCATCATATAAGAGCCCAAGTAGTAGCTATTCTTTACATCGTAGGAGATGTGTGGTTTTATATTGAGACAGATAAAGTAATCCAGATCCTTCTTAAAAAATGTCTTAATCTAGGGAGGATTAGTGTTGTTAGAAATGTAATTTCAAAGATTAAAGAGATCTGTTTCTTCTGTTTATTTCCTGGTATTTAGTACCGAATGCTCTTTAAATGAATGAATATGTAGAACTACCATACTGTAATACAGAAAAGGAGACTATAGTATATAATTCAAGTAGTATTTATTGAAGCTTGTAGCATAGCTGACTGATTCCAAGATGATAGAGATGAGTGCTGGAATGTAACTGCTTCTATTTTTCTCTTGGGCCTGTTATAATTCTTTACTTTTCATTCATTCCCATGACTGTGGAAGACATCAATAGTGACTATTCTGTGGGGATACTTAAAAGAATGTTCTTCTATTTACAAATATTTTTGACAGAATTGGATTTGATAGTAAACTACTGTTGCTTTTTTGTGATTTTGTTGATATAGGGGAGTCCTGGTGAGGAAAACTATCTATCCAAACAAGTAAACACCTGCTCTGCATCTTAAAATCTTAGAGTCCTACTTTTCACTTATTTGGTAGGAAAACAACAACAACAATAACTCACTTTTGCCATATCATTCAGAATAATCTTAATTTCAGTTTGATCTTGAAGGTTTGCCTATATTTATTGTACAAAGTGCATATGGCTGAACTTTGCATGTTTTTTAAAACTCTCAATTGTTGCTTTGAGAAACTCTGCTTTGGGACACATCAACATTTAAGACAGGTGGGTATTAACTATCTGAGGGTGGAGAATGCTAGGCAGTTTGTCATAATTAGCCTAAAGGTGACACATATACAGTAGTCTTGGGAGGCAACTATTGTCTCAGGTCCCAGGGCAGGTGCTAATATTATCTTAAGAATGACCTTGAGAGAAACTATCATTATCTTATGACAGGAGGTGAAGAAATGACAAATACCCTAATAAGGCTTCTTGTTAAAGTTAGTTTTGTGGGGTGGCTAGGTGCCATTTAACCCAACTGCCTTGCAAAAACCTAAAAATAAGTTAGTTTTGTATGAGAAAGGGGCAGAAAGGGAAACTGTTAGGCAAGTTAGGAGGTAACAGATGCTTACACCAAGGAATAGTATTAACCCAATATGCAAGCCAATATTTTGCATAAGTATACTACAATTAACAATTTTTTTTACTAATGAATGGAATTTCTCAAAATATGGTTGCATTCCACATAGAACAAATAGCAAATGAAACCAATTCCACCCTGGCACTTGTTCCATCACAGTCTTTTCTCTATCAATGACATTCCAGGTGGTCTTGTAGGAGTCATAGAAGACACTGTCCAAGATAAAGTTAATCTATAATAATTATACAAAACAAAATATAGGATTTTAGAGAACTCTTTTTGGTTTATGAGATGCATTCATGGATATTTATCAGTTATTGATTGAATCAATCTGCATGAAAAATCTCCTCTGGTTTAACTGTTAGTTGACCATTCATTTTTTATTTTTTTTTCCTCCATAAGTTAATCAAAGCATACCAAATCATGATTACATAAATTAATTTTCCTCCTTTTGTAAAATAGGATTAAATAGTCCTTACTAATACCTGATGGAGGCTTTTGCGGAGATCTTTCCAGCCCAGTAATTACAGTGATCCTCTTGGGAAGCAGCCCCACCAAGTGGAAATGCAGCCTGGTAACTGTTCCTCCAGCTGCTATAGCTACCGCAACAAACCCAGAAGGTTCTTGTCACCAGAGTCCTTGGCACTGTCAAATGACTCAACATCAGGGGCTTAGTATGATTTATCACTGGTAGTAACTAGAGAAAAAACAATATCAATCCCTTGCACCTCAAAACTTTCATATTTTGTCTCTCATTTGAAGTGTGCTCCTTGAGAGTAGTACATTTTGCACATAGTAAAGTGCTTTAAAAGAACTTTGAAATGAAATGAAGTAATTCATTCATTCATTCATTCATTCATCCCTGAAATACTGTGATTCCTCAAAGCCTGATAACCCAGTTCTCCAAGCACACCTGCAAATTCTTTCAAAGTTCTAGGATTTTGTATTAGAAACAATATCATGGTCATATTTCCTGATGACATAGATCACTGTTTTATTTTTTGTTTTTCTGAAATATATAGGTAAATTTCTTCTGAAGCATATAGGTGAATTCCCAGAATTCTCTAATTATTTCCATTGTTTTTGTACTTGAGGTCAGATTACATGGATTGCAAAATGTAGTTCATTTCTTGGACATGGTGAAATATGTCCACTACAATGATACTAATTGGTTGCTTAAGTTCAGTGTTGAAATAGAAAACAGGGCAGTCAATTCTGTCTTGAAGAGACATTAGTGTGTTATCATGAAGTGGTTTTCCAGACAGCTCAAGTTCATAATTAAATAAAGTATATTGATGTAATGGAATAATTCAGAGTGCTAGCATGCATCTTCATTTCATTTATTTATTTATTTATTTAGTGAAAGGGGATAGATACATGTTTTTTCGTGAGTCATTGCATCTGCAGTACTGACAGATATTTTCATTTTTTATGTGCATGATTTTCAAATATAGTACAATTCTTTTTCTCCTTTTCTAACAAATGTGAAATCTCCATTGAAATGGAGATTAGCTGCAGCTGTGATTTTATGAATGGTTTCCTGGATCCTACATTAATGGTAACATCAATATACAAATGAATTTTATGCTCTTCCTTTCGCAGGGATATGCAAATAGGGCAGTTTGGCTTTTCTTTGAAACTACACAATATGTTTTAGCAATGCCTTTTAAAGATGGTGGCCAAATGTCTTATCTCTGCATACTTTTAAGGTTTTTTTTTTTCAGCAAGAAGCATATTTGACAATCGGGCAAATGAATTAATTTCCTCTTAATAATGTACTTTTTATTTAAATCTTACCTCAAAATATTTCTTCAGAAACATTAGATTTTGAAATTCTTTTACTATGTTTAGGTACAATCCATTTTATTTTAACCATTTTATTAAACTGAATTTCTTGATTTTTTGGAAGTTTTTTGATACCTTTTGTTTTTTATATAACTCAATTCTGCATTAACCCCTTTGTTACCCTCAAGCATTGAATCTGCCCTAGTAAAAGCAAAAAGAATAAATTTAGAGACTCATTAACAGACTATGTAACATCTTGCTCCTTGAGAAACACACGTGTATCCAAAAAGGTGGATCGTTTGTTTTATTATCTATTCTCAAAACCAAGATTTAGGATTACAGTTACTCAGTTTGGCTTCAACTAGTGTTCACTGCAATTGTATTCAATTGTGCTATAATTTGTCTACTTAGGCTCCAACAGTTCATATGTTTTCCATGTTTCTCTGTATTTCTTTTATTCATTAGTTCTTAATATACAATAATATTACATTAGGAAGAATGAAAATCTGTATTTCTTAAAGACTTAATATGTACCAGACACTGTGCTGGGTAGTTAATGAATATTATTTCATTTTAATCTTATAGCAACCTTAGGAGCTAAGTGCTATTACTTTCTCCATTTTTCAGGTGAGGAAATTGAGGCGAAGAGAAGTTAAGTGATTTGCCCATAGTCACACACCTACTTAGTATCTAAGTTCACATTCGAACTGAGGTCTTTCTGACTCCACACCCAATACTATGTTTCACTGTACCACCTAGTTCCCATGTCCCCCATATTTCACAGTTTGTTCAGTCCTTGCTTGGTTGATGAGCAACCCATTGTTTTTTGGTTTTTCTCTATAATAAAAAGTATTGTTCTGAATATTTTGATATATGTAAGACCTTGTTTCCTTTTCTGAAGACCTGGAGATTATATATTTATTGATGTGAAAAAGAGTCTGAAATAATTAGCATTTTTTCCTGAATTATCCCATTTTTTCCCCTCAAAACAACTAAACAAATCCAAAGCTTTAATGAAAGCATGATTTCTTGGAATTTGCTTTAGGAGTTCAAGTTAATATGACCTGGAAAATCCTATACAAATTTTAGAAGCATTAGATACATTAGAAACAAGAGTATCATAAGTGTGATATTTAGATAATATGGTATGTACAATATTTAGCTTCTCACTTTCAGAGAAATGCAAAGACAGAAAGTCAAAGTATTCATTAAGTATTTATCATATATGTATATATTCATACAAAAGAGCATAAGTTATGGCCCTTTGCCCCATCCAAATTTATGATCTTAATTGTGCAATAAGATGACTTCCAAATGATGTTGGAAAGAGGAAGCTCACCTATACAGAGTAGAAGGAAAAAGAGGGACAAGCAAGGAAGACAAAAAAAAGAGCAACTAGAGAGGTAACAACTAGAGAGGTAACAGGAAGCTTATCCATTGAATCATTATAGGATTTAAGGAGAAAAAGGATTTTAAAAAGTGAATACTGATGATGTTCAATTCTACCGGGAGGGAAAGGAGAGATGAAAGTTGAGAGGAAGTATGAGATTAGTTATTTAGAACACTAGTTATTGGTGACCTTAAAGAATGTGATATTATTATCTATAAAAGTTTTCAGAAATTAATATTTGAGAGATTATTTAAAATTTCTTGGACCTCTGCCAAGTATTTTCTTGGATATAAGGAACCTGTTCATTTTCACCATCTTGGTTTAGTAATTTGTTGTGCTTTATTGGATTGTGTCATTTTAATCACTGGACCCTAACATATAAAGAGTTATTGTGGGACTGACAAAACTAGCCACAATTACCTTGACTTGCCTCATTGCTCTGAATGTGAATGATCTCGATGTAGTGTTGTTTGGAGAGCAAAAATAATTTCAGGGATGCTTTCATCCAATTCCAGAACTTATTGGAGTAAATAATATTTTTCTACTTTTTTTCAAAGCCTTTATAGGATTAAGGAATGGAAGATGGAGATACTACTCAGTGCTGAAAAACATGAGATCCTGAACGTGCTGTTATTCATTTGCTAGGGGGAAAGGCAATATCACTTATTCTGAATAAAATGAATGTTGCTGGCAGTACAACCCCTGAACAGGTAGCACTTTATTTAAAATGAAACAAGAAAAAGCAAATAACAAAAAAAAAGCAACTGCTGCCAGGCTTCTCTGAGTATATGTATTTCCTTTTATGTTGTATCTAGGATCTTTCCCCTATTAAAAAAAAAAAAACTCCAAGGAAAGATTGTTACCAATCATTAACAGCTTTCATGAAAATTTATATT
This sequence comes from Macrotis lagotis, assembly GCF_037893015.1. Classification (NCBI taxonomy): domain Eukaryota; kingdom Metazoa; phylum Chordata; class Mammalia; order Peramelemorphia; family Peramelidae; genus Macrotis; species Macrotis lagotis. The sequence goes on from NC_133666.1 coordinate 275,971,925, forward strand.
ACTCTTTTAGGGAAATTCACATATTAAATCCTCTCTCTGTGTAAATGAAAGCTTTTCCATCCTATGTTTGAGAAATTTCAAGCCTCAGAAAACTTAGAGGAATGAGATTAGTTGTTTTTTTTTAATTAGAAGCTACTTGTCAGTGGCCTTGGAATCATATCTTGTGCATAAACATATTTGCTTTCATGGAGATCTGCACTCCCTATACCTAAGAGATTCTAAATGCATGAACATCAGCCAATTCATATTACTAATTGATCTTGTAAAACACAGACTTATGATACAAGGGGACATTTAAAACTCTAGAGTAAAAGGAGTTTGTGTTCTTTGGAATGAAGAACAACTGTAGGAGGATGAAGAATTGGGTGGAGTGGCATGATGATGAGGAGCAATGAACTTGTCTAGACTGGTGTTGATATCTGAAAACTATATTGTAGTCCAGAAGTTAAGGTAGGATTTTGTTTTTGTTGTGAAATGCTATTTGGTAAGACAAAAATGCAGGGGATGCCTATAATTATAGCTCCTCAGGCTCCGTGTTTATTAAAAAGTCCTGTTTTAACAATGATTACCCACTTTTAGAGAGCATTACTCAAGAACTGACATTTTGACTTGGGAGTATTTTACTTTAGAGTGTCATGGTGAATTTGTGCTTGTTCCTATTCAATTTTCTGAATGTCAACCCAAATAACAATATCTCAGAAATTATATCTAAGCTAATAAAGTTCTCCCTGGGTAGAAGCATGAAGAGAACCTAAAAATAGAAGCATGATGTCATTCTTCTAGAAATGTGAGAAGGATATGAATTAGTAACCATGGGGAATCTGAAAATCAAAAGAGGGAGAACAAAATCAGACTCCAACCCAATGTTTCTTTGAATGTTTAAAGTCAGCAGGACAAATCTGGCAAGAATTTTATACCTTTGTACATCAGGGAGCCACCTAATTGGAAGTGTTAAGCCTCAAAATGGGAAATAATAGTTCTATTACTTACCTTACAAGGTTAACCAAATCTTTGTAAAACCTTTAAAGAATTATGTAATCATGTGCTAATAATAAGTATTTATATAGCATTTAAAAATTGACAATGTGCTTGACATATATTTCCTTACTTGATCTTCACAACCCTAAGGAATAGGTGCTATTCTTATCCCAGTTTTATAGATGAGGAAAGAGATGTTAAGAAATAGGAAATCACTTGCCTAGGGTTATACCACTAGTGACTGTCTGAGACAGGATTCCAAGTACAGAACTCTCTTCATGAAGCCATCTAGCTGCTTCAGGGATAATGGTAGTAGAAAGTACTTTGAATTGGAAGTACTTAGGCTTAGGTCTGGGCTCTGCTGCTTATTGGTTTTGTGAGCCTATAGTTCAGTCTTCTCATTTATGAAATCTAAATAACACCTACACTACTGACCCCAAAGGGTTGTAGTGAGAAAAGTGCACCATACACAGTAAAGCGTTATATTAATGTGAGCTATTATCTTATATCAATGAAAAGTTAAAAATGCATAAAGAATATAAAAAGGAATATTTTTCTTAGACAATTTTGGACGTTTATTATATATTCTTTCATGTTCCTGTGCACTCTAACAAATTGCCAAAATGCAAATCCGATGTCAAATATAACAAAGATTTAGAGACCCCTTCCTTCCACCCACTGCTCCTGCCTTTCTTCTTGCCTTCCTTTTTTTGTCTGCCTTCTTCCTTCCTTCTAGTATGACTTAAATGTCTTTGTTCTTAGTGAATTATTTTTTTCTTTAATCTCTTTCCATGAATTTTTAAAATCTTAGAACAATAGAGCTGGAAGAAGTTTAAACTTTATTTTATTTGAAATTCATCATTTTATAGAAGAAAAATGTTGGACCCAGAGAAGCAAAATAACTTGATGAGAATCATGCATTTGATTAACTAGGACTAAAATTGAGGTTTCCTGATTCCCACCCTATTCTTTTCTCACTATATCATATCATCTTTGCTTGGTACATAGATATCTCAGAAGGAATATCTCTCATACTTCATGATATCAAACAGTTCATAATTTAACTGAGGCAGACCAGGGAGCAATCAGGGTCACCTCCACATTACCATCATAGAAGGATTTCATGGAGTGTCAATCATGACAGAGGAAGTTGCATCATCCTCCTAATGGGGCTTTCTCATTTATTGTTATTTTTTTTCATGGTTCTCAATTCTAGGGTCAGCTCCCACAGCACTGCTGCTCTTCTGTTCACTGTCACCACTGTAGCATTCATCAAAATAACACCTCAGAAAAAGAGCATGGTAATGTCCTCAACAGCTGCCAGGATGAAAGGATGCTTTCATGACTTTGGACCCTCCCTTTTCCCTTAGCTAAAAAAAAGCATTAAAACCCATTAACAGATATTGTAAGAAGAGAAGATCTGCCTTTGAAAGATGTGGTGATATAGTATGGTGCCTAACACCGGCATGTGCTCAATCATATTTATTCAAATTTTTGAAAAATTCATATGCATCAATTTTAAGTAATGGATCAATTTAGAGGAGATTTTTTAAATGTAAAATAAATCATAATAAAAACAATATCAAATGGTCAATCAACCAAAGGTTTTACCGAGTAACTAATAGTGACAATTGGAATATTTAATCTTAGTATTCATGTAAATGACTTTCTGAAGTGAAGAAATTTTCTTTTGGCTAAAAATCAGCATATAATCTATCTTTCCAAACCATTCCTCCTGTACTTCAGTGATCTTCATCCTCATCTTCCCAACTGTAATATTGGATTCTGTTCTAGAGAAGCTGGGCTCTGATAGATGAATCTACCTTATTTACCCAAAAGCTGACCTCTGTTTTTACTTCCTGGATATTTCCAAACCACTCATAAGCTTGTCTTGCTCAAGTTTTTGGGTTGACTTTTCCCTTTAAAATGAGAGCAAGGTCTAACTTGGTTTCTTTTATTTGTAATCCCAGCATAAAAGGCTGGAGATATTATATGTGCGTTAGTATCTTACATGTTTAGCAAATGCTTTATCATTCATTCATTTATTTATCCATTCAAAGTGTGGAGGCACTTTACCAAGTTACCTCAAACCAGTGTCAGTTGATATAGTGAAAAAATGGTTGACCCGAATTCAAATTCTGTCTTTGACATTTATTTTCTTTGTGATATAGGATAAATCACTTAATCTCCTTGAGCACTGATTTCCTTATTGATAAAAGTGGCAAAAATAATCCTTATATGACTTACCTCATAGACATGTTGTGAGGAAAATATTTTGTAGCTTTAAGTAAAGAGTCATTAAAATATAAATTATTATTAAATATAGTGAATTATTGGTTTCTTAAAGGAAAGTACGAATGTACTTTATATTTTAGTAGTTTTCAATGGATTAATGTTATTTAAGGGATTGAATATATATTTACACATACACATTTGTACAACTGGGATGAATTTTTATTATGTTTATTTATAAATAAATTTAAAAAGTCTTTTAAAAATACTGACTGATCTACTTTCTTGACTTAGTAGATAGAATAGGTTATGAAGAGATTTTAGTATTTCTTTGATGTTTGAAGATATTGCAATAGTTGAGGATCATTCTTTATAACTTAGTTATTACTATATAATATGGAAGAGATGCAATAAGTGTGAACATATAATAGCCCCAAGATATAACAATTTTTTTAAATGACTAATTTGAACTGTTAAAAAGGTTACTTCTTTCCAAAAAATAATCAAAGTTTGGTTGCAGTGGGGATGGAAGGAATAATTTTCTCATTGACTGGGTTTCAATTATGCTTTAATATTTAAAAGGATCTTTGACATTAGTAATCTCCTATCAGCTACATGGTACAATGAATAAAGCATCTATTGTACTTTGGAGTCAGGAGGACCTGAGTTCAAATCTTATCTCAGACACTTGATACTTAGCAGCTGTTTGATCTTGAGAAAGTCACTTAAACCTAATTGTCTCACATCCAGGGCATCTACAGTAGTCCTGACCCATATCTGGCCACTGGATCCAGATGTCTCCAAAGGAGAAAGTGATACTGGTGATTTATCAAGCTCCCTCCCCCCAACTCAACTCCAATTCATTTACTTTTCATGACATCATCTCCTTGATAGCATGATCTTCCTCGAGAATGAAGGACAATTATCAATCATCATCATCCTTGTGAAAATGAACAACACCTACATCAAGGATATTCCTTAATGAATTGCTAGACTTCCAAAAGTGATTTTCTGATTCATATATCAGCTCTCCAGTGACACAATAAAGATATAGAAAATATAATATTAGGGTTTGTTTGTTATTTATGCATATTTAAAAGAGTATGGTGAATATATGCCCTAAGATTGAAAGTTCATATCTTGAACAAATTAGAAGAGAGGCAAGAAGTTATGCACACTTTTATTTTGAGTTTTACAATTTCCCCCCTAATCTTGCTTCCCTCCCCCCACCCCCATAGAAGGCAGTCTGTAAGTCTTTACATTGTTTCTGTGGTATGCATTGATCTAAGTTGAATGTGATGAGAGAGAAATCATATCCTTAAGGAAGAAACATAAAGTTTGAGATATAGCAAAATTGCATAATAAAATGACATTTTTTTTCTTTTTAAATTAAAGGTAATTGTCCTTGGTCTTTGATCCACAATTCTTTTTCTGGATACAGATGGCATTCTCCATCACAGATACCCCAAAATTGTGCCTGATTGTTGCACTGTTGGAATGAGCAAGTACATTAAGGTTGACCATCACCTCCATGTTGCTGTTAGGGTACAATGTTCTTCCAGTTCTGCTCATCTTGCTCAGCATCAGTTCATGCAAATCTTTCCATGCTTCCCTGAATTCCCATCCCTCCTGGTTTCTAATAGCACAATAGTGTTCCATCATATACATATACCACAGTTTATTAAGCCATTCTCCAAATGATGGACATTCATTGAATTTCCAATTCTTTGCCACCACAAACAGGGTTGCTATGAATATTTTTGTACAAGTGATGTTTTCACATTTTTTCATCATCTCTTCAGGGTATAAAACTCAGTAGTGGTATTGCTGGTTCAAAGGATATGCACATTTTTGTTGCCCTTTGGGCATAATTCCAAATTGCTCTCCAGAAACGTTGGATGAGTCCACAGCTTCACTTACAATGTATTAGTGTCCCAGATTTCCTACATCCCTTCCAACATTGATCATTGTCCTTTCTACTCATATTGTCCAGTCTGATATGTGTGAGGTAGTACCTTAGAGATGTTTTAATTTACATTTCTCTAATAAGTAGCGATTTAGAGCAATTTTTCATACGGTTATGGATAGCTTTAATTTCCTCACCTGTAAGTTGCCTTTGCATATATATGCTTTGACCATTTGTCAATTGGTGAATGGCAAGAAGTTCTTTTATAACTACAATTAAGTATTGAGTTTTTGAATCAAACAAGAGAAAAAGTGATCACATAACTAAAAATGGGCTTTTATTTTTGAAAGGCCGTGGGGTTAAGTGGCTTGCCCAAGATCACACAGTTAAAAGTCAGAATTAAGTATCTGAGGACAAATTTGAATTCAGGTCTTCCTGACTTCAGGACCAGTGCTCTATCCACCATACCACCTAGTTGCCCCCAAACAGGCTATTTTAATTGCATAAAATTAAGCCTTTATGCAAATTCAAAGCAACTCAAAATAGAAGGGCAAACATTTAACTGGAAAAGTATTTGCTGAAGATAAGAAGTGATGAAAGAACAAAAATCATTCCCCATAGATAAAAGGACAAAAGATTCAAGAAAAAAATTGAATGGTTAATTTCAAGATATTTAAAAATAATATGAAAATCTTCTCCAACTTAATTCTGTTAATTGAAATACATATATAAATAATTCAATAATTCTGAATTTCTAATTCATACCTTTTTGCAGAAGTGATGAAAAAATTTACAATTATTGAAATGTGGAAGGTTAAGAACCACTAATGTACCAATGGTAGAACTTCAAAGTGGTACAACCATTCTAGAAAGAATTTGGAACTATTAAAGTAAAAAAATTGTTTATATTCTTTAAAAGAAGAACATATTGATATTAATATGAATTATTAATGTTAATAATATTAATATTAAATATTAACAAATAAGAAGGAATAACAATATTTATAGCAGTACTTTTCCTTTTTTATAGCAGTATCAGCAATCTAGAAACAAAATAACTATTATAAATCAGGAAATAACTGGCAAAATTAAGGGTTATGAATATTATTGTGCTATAAGACATGACAGGAAGATTCAAAAGAAAAAAAAAAGAAGAAAGAAAAGGTTAATGAAACTTTTAAAAAATACCAAGTATAGAAGAGAAAGAAATTTCGAAGCAAGACTGTTGTGTTAAATGTATTTATAGTCTTAAAAAATGCACTAATAATAGTTCACAGTTTCATCTGGAGACATCTTTTCCAGGTCTTAGTATATCAAAATGTTATTATTTGATGATATTTATTGTTGGTAGTTAAAAAAAATAATAGTAAAAAAAGCATTTGATATTATCAAAAGATTTTCTTTCAACCAACATTCAGGATTCTTTAAGTTACTTAGACTTGTTCAATGACTCTCCATGATCCAGGAAATAAAATGTTTATTTTGTATTTAAAATTGTGTATAGTTTTATAACATTAATATGATTATATATGGTTATATGTAGTTGTATGCCATTAGTATACCATCATTTGACCTTTAGTGAGTGATTGAATTGACTGGGATTCCTATGTCTTGCCAATAAAATTTTAAAGAGCTATTACAACTATCCTAAATTCATAATGATTTATTCATTCAATGATCTTAGTATTTGGGAATGTTTTGCATAGTATCACTATATAAGGAAGATCACGGTAGATCACAGTATGAAGGTTTAGTACTTGTGTAATACAGTTCCTAACATTCTTATCATAAAGTTAGGTCCTTCCAAATGAGATTGAGTGGTATATTTAGGAACAATTCTCTTTCATCCAGATGCTAATTTTTATCTCTTTCTGATTTATCATTGTAAAGTTTTTACCTTTAGTATGATATATAATGAACTATCCTTGAAGCTTGGAAGTCTTCAAGTTCAAGTCCCACCTCTCACCCATAATGTCTTATAGCTCTGTCAAATCAATTTTAACATCTTGCTACTCTGGAGAATTATCTTAAATTATATAATTTGGAAAGAAGATGCTGATCTGCAGTGGTAGAATTTATTTGCTCACTTGTAAGTTTCTCTATCTCCATGAATCAAAGATCCAGTTCTTTATCCCTATACTTTTTAATTCTGATTACCTGTCATTGTATCTCCCTTCTTCACTATCCAGTTGACCTATTTTTAAAAGACCCTTGGTGGGAAAAAAAGAATATACTGTTGGGGGAAAATTGGTGCTGCCAAAAAAAGATTGAGAGCTCTTGAAAATGAAGAAATCCACTACTAGCCATGGATTTATTTAACAAACCTGCAAAGTTTACAGATTTTTTTTAAAAAAAAAGGACTAGAGGAGATACCTGAGTGAAAGAGTGAAAGGAGACCTGGCTGGACTGAGAGTCAAGTGGGGCCCACAATGGAGCAGAAGTTTAAAGTCTGTGGATAGGATGAGCTGCAAAGTCTTAGGTGAGACTGCCTGAGGATAAGAGTGAAACACAGCCATAAGAGCTGGCCAGTATGGCCACATGGAATAGAGACTTCCTTTAGGGTGAGAGCATATGGTTGTAGCTGAGAGATGGGGAGGGAGAGAAAGAAAGAGAGAGAGGAGAGGAGAGGAGAGGAGAGGAGAGGAGAGGAGAGGGGAGGGGAGGGGAGGGGAGGGGAGGGGAGGGGAGGGGAGGGGAGGGGAGAGGGAAGAAAGTGAGTGTTTCCATTCCTTTAGGGAAAAGAAGGAAAAAAAGAGTCCTCTTCAGATCAGCATTTAAATGCATAAATGCATTTCCATAATGGCTTGGATAAAAGTGGACCTTGGGGAATTTGGGCAAGGATTTAGCATCTGGCTCCAGGTACTTTCCAATGCAGGAATACACATGCCATAAGAGGGGTCCTCCAAGGAAGGGCCAAGACAGTGAAGATCTATATATTGGTCTTTCTTGTCCCAAAATACATTACCTTAAACTTCAACAAATCATTTTCTGTGGAAGATGATTGTCATACCTGTGTAAACTTGCTTCATCATAGCCTGGGTCAGATTGAAAACCAAGAGGAAGTGTTTTAACATTATAGACAGGATTTTAACCATGCAAAAGATTACCAATTTTATTTCCAATTGCAGTATTTACTGTGTCCATAATTCCCTGCATCAATACCATTGGGGTAAATAATATTATATCATATGTAAATTCTTATCTCCCAATATTAATGTTTTAGCACTAAGGGAGATAGATATAAGGGATATTTCTAAAGCAGAACATAGAAGAGACGTCAGATGTCATTAAATCTAAACCTTTCATTTTCCAAATGAGAAAATTGAGGCCCAGAGAGAATAAGTATATTTCCTAAAATGCCACAGGTTACAAAAGAAAAAGTCAAGTCCAAACCCAGGTCATCTAATTTCAGTTTAATACTGTTTTCCCAATATGAGCCTTGATTTAAAAAAAGTTGCCTTTTAGAAAGAATAAAATTGAACTAGAATGAGCCATTGTTCAAATTGATATTAATATAAATTTAGTCGTGGTTCACTAACTGTAACATTCTCCACTCCTAGTTAACACCGCAAAGTTTTTACTCTATGTTTAGTATCTCATTTAGGAATATCTCTGTTGTCTTAATAGCACATTGGAAAATCCCTTTAGAAGTGAGTTTTCCTAATCTGATCTTTTTTTGCCATGGCAAAAGCAGCAGAATCAAGCAAATTCCTCTGGAAGTCAGGCAGAGTTCAATAAAACATTTAACAAAGTATTTTAGGATATGACATCTTTTTTGATAATATCAAATGATGTGGGATGGATAATAATATAGTTAGATTTGGAAGTGGTCAGATGATGGGATCCAAGAAGTGATTTAAGGAACAGTTGTCATTATGAAGAGAGGTCTTCACTGGAGTGTACAAAGGATCTATCTTTGCTACTCCAATTTGACCACTGAAACCTAGCAAAATGTCTTGGAATTTATGGGCTAGATTTTTTTCTCTTCCCTTCTTATTTATTCTATCAATTAAAAAAATGGGGCAATTAACTCTTTTGTCCCCTTAGACTCATTTGTGATTTCTTGAAATACATCATTGGAAAACCAAGCTTTGATAAAATCTCCTGGGACTCTACATGGAGTTACTTGACCAAGCCTCAAACTCAAATCTCTCTCTCTCTCTCTCTCTCTCTCTCTCTCTCTCTCTTTCTCAGATTGCAAATAATAGGCCCCAGCCCAAACCTCACTTGGTCATTGTTTGGAATTTGATGACTCAGAGAAAATAAGCAATTATTTCTGTCCTAACCAAAACCCTTAGAATCTTTCCCTCCAACTTCATTATTTTTTTTTAAGAGAGCAAGCTAGACTATCTTTAGGCTCATTTCTTAACTATCCTTAAATCACTGTATGGGTGTTGCCTCAGACAAACTGAGACTTGGCAAAGGCTTTAAATTATAAAGGCCAAAGACTACCAATGCTTCTCCAGTCATCCTATGTCTTACTTATCTATGTTTTTGTAGCCCATAGGATTTTTGGGGTCATCAATTAAGGATAGAAATCAAGGGTAACTGAAATCAAAGGAATTCACTATCTGGGATTTTAAAACTGTTCAGGATTTTATTACAAATTATTACAAAACAAACAGGTTAAAACTTTTCCTCCCAGAGAGTCAACAACACTAGGATAAGGTGAATAACAAAAGACCAGACTTGGTTGCTCTTAAATTCAACATGTCATTTCCTGTCATCCTAACATCAATGGGCAAGGTCAAGTAACTGAGAAAGGGAAGTTGGGTGAAGGACAGAATACAATGACAGGGGTCAAGGAGAGACAAGAAACAATCAATGGGCATCAGTTTACATCTCAGGAACAAACAGCCTTCCACAATTAACAAAATTTAACAGCATAAAAGATTACAGAATTTGTTTCTAACTATAAACATTTTACATTCATAGTTCTCTACATCATCTTATCTTTGGACTCAGTATGACCCTGATTAAGATAGTGAGGCTGATGATTTTGCAAAGTTCTTCCTCACTTAAATCCAACTCACTTACAGGTCAAGATACCATCCTCCTTTTGTCATTGGTCCTTTTTGAGAAATCAGCTCCTTAGTCCCTTTTCTTCAACTGTCAATTTTACTCTTTTCCACTTTCCTCTTCCAGTAGTCTTGACTGTGTATTCTTTCCCCTTGAATCTTTTTTTAACATATTTTGGTTTTGATATTCTCTAAGCCTTGGGCAATCATCTATCTGCTTGTTTTGTTCCTACACCAATGCTTTTCTAGAGAAGAGAATGGGGCTGTGCTGGTACATTAGATTTTTCCTCACTCCATAGCAACTATTCAAAACTTTATCCTCAAACTCCCAATTATATAACCATAGATTGGTCTTTCAGTAGATGTCATTATACCATAATTTACTGAAAGATTGCAACCCTCCATCATGAACTTGAGTAACTCCTCTTTTCCATAAGTTAACATATTTTATTTTTCCCATGCTCTTCTTCTTCCTGTCTAAAGGAATAAGGTAAATTACCTTTTAACCAAGGCAAAGTACTTGATTCCTTAATCCTATTTCTGTACAGTACATTATACTTCTTGAAATCAAAAGAAAAACTAAATATGCCTTTCTTTCAAATCTCCCTTATAAAATATAACAAAAAATAAAACATTTAAACCTTATGATTCCCTTCATCTAACATTAATCCTCTCTTTCATTGCTAAATTTCTAGAAAATGTGGCCTATACTGCACTTTCTCACTATTCACACTTTAATTCCCCATGATATTGACTGTTCCCACAACTCTAACTAAAGACATTTCTTGAAGCTATTTAAGACCTCATAGTCACCAAGCCCTCAATGATTTCTTGTTGGCCACTTTATTCTTTACTTTTTTTCTTATAGCATTTTCCTGAAATTCTTTTTTGTTCGTATCCCATTTTATTTTGTATCACATCGTTATTTGTCCTTGTTTTTCGAAGAAGATCATGGCATCAAGGAGTTGATGCCATGACAAGCCCTCCAATTGAATTTGAGTGAGCTGGTGCTGTGCTAAGTCACCAGACTCACTTTCTCCACCAGAGTCATCTGGATCTAGTGACCAGATATGGATCAGGATAACTGGGGCTGGACATGGATGGGAGGCAATCCGGGTTAAGTGACTTGCCCAAGGTCACACAGCTAAATGTCAAATGTCTGAGGACAGTTTTGAACTCAGATCCTCCTGACTCCAGCTGGTGCACTATCTACCATACTACCTAGATATTCATTTGAATATCTTTCTTTAAGGAGATGTGAATCTCTTTGAGTTTAGGAACTGCCCTTTTTCATCTTTAAATCCTGCTCCTTAGAACAATACCTTATGCATGGGAGATAAATGTCTGTCAAATTTAAATTTGACTAGTGAAAGCAAGAAGTGCATTTTTTTGCATAAGAATGCAAAAAGTTAAAGAAAAATCATCCTACTTGGTTCATTTTCCTCCCTGCCCTAATCCCAATTGTCTCAACTTCAAAATTCTGAGTCCCTACTACTGGCTCTTCTACAAGTGAAAATTCCTTCATTGCCTGTGGGGTCTCCTAAACTTGCTACATCCTTAATCTTCCATAGTATAAATGGATGGCCAACTGGGCCTGGAGTCAGGGGTTGAGTTCAAATCCAACTTCAGACCCTATTCCTCAACCAAAAAATGAGGATAACAGTAACTAACTCAGAAGTGTCTGAGGCACAAATATGATAATGTTTTCATAGTATCTGACACTAAATAGGTATACTACATAGAAGCTAATTCCCTTACTCTTCCTTCTGTGGCCTACTCACCCTGGACTATTCCTCAACAAGACCCTTTCCCCTAGGTGAATTTATTCTGAAGCATCTATTTTGAAGAAAGACCCATACTGTCCAGTTTTTAATTCTCCTTCCAGTCCTTTACTTAACAATAGGTTTCAAAGTGTAACCCCTAACTTCCTTCCCCCATGTCTTTTTTTTTTTTTGGTGTTGTCTTACCAGATTAAAATGTAAATTCCTTGAGGACCATGACTTTCTTTTTACTTGTATTTCTCTCCCCAGGGCCTAGCACAATGGCAGATAAATATAAGGTTTTAATAAGTTCTTTTTTTCCTTCCTTCTCACATTGGTAAAAGAGTAGTATTCATTACAAAGGAGATCATAATTCCATTGTACTTTGTTCTGTTCATACCACATCTTTAGTATGGTATTTATTTATAGGTAACGCATTTTAGAAAGAACATTAACAAGTTGCAGTACATGCTTACAATAGAAGATGGCCAGGATTGTGAAGTAACTGAAAATAATGTCCTATTGAAATTGGTTGGAAGAACTGATGATAATTAGTTTGGAGAAGAGATCACATGGACACATGATCTTTGTCTTCAAATATGTCATGTGAATGGTAATTAGACTTATTTTATTTGATATTAGTGAACAGAAATAGTACTAAATGCATGAAATGTTTAGGCACTGTTAACCATAATTTAGCCTAAAATGAAATAATAAAGTTAGTTTTATAAATTAAGTATTTTTCTCTAGGATCTTACCAAAAGCCTTGGGTGGATGACATCCTTATGAATGCTAATGCTGATACAAAATTCTGGAGGCATTTTACACAGAAAAGACAAAGAATAATAAAAACTGAGTTAAGTAGCCAATGAAATTCACATAGATGACATGGATTTACGATATGATTCTCTCAAATCTTATAATATTTACTTAAAATTCCTATTGACAAGAATCCCACTTAGGCTGGAGAGTAAATGGTTACAAATAACAATTGGAGTGCTCTTGTCATCCAAGATGTCTCTTACCTTGAGGTTTCTTGATCTGGTAGAAGGAATTTATTCATGCTATTGTTGAAATGACCAGATAGTATTGAAACAGGCCAAATCATCATTTGGGATGTAGGAAAGAGGCCTTACATTTCTTTAAATACTGAAACTTATGACTATTAGTTAAAGGTTAAGAGACTAATTTTAAATCAGAAATGTATAGATCAAAAGTATTAATTCCAAATTAAAAAATATCAAATTAGACAGGAGATAGTGAAAGACAATGAAGTTTATGATTCTATACCCACTTTCTGAATTTACAAGATTTCTTACAAAAATTCTTTTTAATTAATGAAACTTCAAGGAATTTTAAATCTCTGTCTTTGCATTGACATCATTGATATGTTGTATGGACATTATTTAGAAGATTCTGCTTTATTTTTTCAGAATAAGAGAGTTCAAACCTGGATATCTTTCCTTCTTCTCCATCCAAGATTACTTCCCCATTTCTGTTTGTCATGCATTCCTCTAAGAATAAAACATAATGCAAAATTCTATAGTTCATGTTTTAATTTTGCAGCATGTAAATTGTTGTGCTGATATTTTACATGGAAAGATAAGATTACTGAACTCTTATTGTTTTGGTGGCTGTCAAACCAGGCATGCAATTAATGTTAGATTAAAAATACTCTTATGGTTATTAAAAATGAAGGCTCTCCCTCCAGTTTGAATATTGCAGTTTATATTTAACTTTAGGCGCTAATAGCTTTTATAAATGTAAGCAAGCATTTTGCTTTTGCTTAAATGTATTCATATTATGATTTTACCTTTTTTTCTTTCCTAAATTTCTTCCTTCCTCTCATTCCATTTTACTAAAGCGTGTAGCAAGTTAGGTATGATGATTAACTCTTGGTGCACAAGGGCTCACCTGTAGTTGAGCAGTGTTACCACAACCTAAACCTTTCCTCTTTCATTGTGAGATGATTGTCCCAATCTTGGAACAGTTTATAAACCTGGATTATAAGTGAGGAAATCAGGACAGCTAGGTGGAGTAGTGGATAAAGCACTGGCCCTGGAGTCAGGAGTACCTGGGTTCAAATCAGGTCTCAGACACTTAATAATTACTTAGCTGTGTGGCCTTGGGCAAGCCACTTAACCCCATTTGCCTTACAAAAAAAAAATAAGTGAGGAAATCTAATCCTTAATTCAGTACATAATCTCTCCTTTCTAGGAGTATAACAGATTGGGAGAAGAGTCTATATAGCTAAGTCTTTAGTAGCATCACTCAGAGACATCCACAAAAATTTCTGATATTTTCTTTTGGGAAGAAAAACTTCATATACAATGTGCATCATAAACTTTAGAGCTTTAGGGCCTTAAAGATAGATACTTTTGTCAACACCCCCATTTTTATAAATAAGAAAAATAAAAATCTGAAGGCTTATTTGATTTTTGTTTTAGGTTTACTTAGGCTGTAAATTGTAGAATCAGTTTTTTGCAACTATAACCTCAACTCTAAATTTACTATCTTTACTCCTGCATTATACTCCTTCTTCTATTTTCTCTCTCAATATTATGTGAGGATATTACAAGACTACCAAATGAACAGTTAGGATTTATCTTTAGCTCTCAACTCTTAAGCATTAGATTTTCATTATTAAGCTAGTCTTTGCTACAAAGAGGAATATATGTATCGCAGTCTCTACCCCCATTCCCATTTGTAGACATAATTGATAAAATATCCTATCCTAACCCTCCCATTATTTACTCTGTAATCACAATTTTCTTGGCAATTAGGGAAGTTAGTAGGAAGGGTAAGTTTTGGGGAAAAGGTGTTGAATTCTGTTCTGGTATATTATATTTGACATGCTTCCAAAATATCAGAATATCTAATAATTAGTGTTATAGGACTGGAGTTTAGGAGAAAGATTAGGACTGGAGATTTGGAAGTGGAGTAATTTGAATAAAGATGATAATTGAACCAATTTGAAATGATGAAATCACAGAAAAAGACAATTAGGTAGCCAAGTAGCAGAGTGGATAGAGTGCTAGGCAAAAGTCAGAAAGATTTGAGTTCAACTTTTGGGTCATTCACTTCCCAGTTTTGGCAAGTCACTTGACCTTCCTAATCTTTACTTTTCTTGTCTGTGAAATGAGGACAGTAATAACATCTGCTTCAAAACATTGTTGAGTATCAAATGAAGTAAAGATGTTTTAGTTATTGATATTTTTATTATTTTAAGACAGAGAAGTAAACAAAGAGAAAAGAGCCAATGAGAGATATTTGAAAGATGGAGATGGGTATTAAAGATGCAGTATAAGGAGACTGGAGGGACAGCTAGGTGGATACAGTGGATAGATTGCCTGGTCTGAGATCTGGAAGACTCCTTTTCTGTAAGTTTATATCCAGCTTCAGACACTTGTTAGCTGTGGACCCTGGACAAGTTACTTAAAACTATTTGCCTCAGTTTCCTTATCTATAAAATAAAGTAGAGAAAGAAATGACTCTAGTATCTTTGCTAAGAAAACCCTAAATTGAATCACAGAGAAGTATTGTACAAGACTGAAACAACCTCAATAACGATCAAGGAGACTGAAAAGTAACCAAACAGGTAGAAACAGAACCAACAGAAAATGGTTCAATTTACCCCCCTTTCTCATGCTCCCATACTCTGAAATGGCAAATAAATACTTACTAATTTTGTCTATTCATCCTCAAAAGAGATAGATAAAATCAAATGTTCTTCATCATGTCACTTTTGCTTAGATTTGAATTATTATAATTAGATCATTTCATGGAGAAGCCCAAAAATAACAGGGGAAATAGAAGAGATCTCACTTGGAGGTACAACCTTGATGAGATGTCCTTTTAGAAATCATGAAAGATGGGTAAGAAGGGAGTGGAACAGGGGATAAAGCCTTCTCCTCCCCCTTTTTCCCCCCCAATCTATTTTTCATTTACCAAACATACAATACCTGCTGATAAACTCTGAATTAAAAAAGCGATTTTCCTGAATCCATGGATCTTTCTCAGTTTGCCACAGTTAAAAATTTGTACTCTCTTGGTAGCCCTTTTCTCTCACAGCTCTGATTTTTAGCTGCCAAACTATACCTAAACTCATTAAGACTCATTTATCCCTGTCAGTCTCATGTTCTCAAGAGTCAAATAAAGTCCCCATTGCTCTATCTCAGTCACCTTCACTAAGTCCAGTTAGCCTGGAAAAAAGAAATGTCTCCTTTGAAAACTTTTTCCTTCGTTTCATTTTAGGGGAAAAAAAATGTATTTTTTTTTAAATTTTGTATCTATAGCTCAACACAATTGTTAAGCATTTCCTCACAGTATGGTATGGTGTAGTGGAAACACAATGACACTTTGAAGCACAAAATAGATAGCTTCATTATAACACTACTGATAATTTTCTGTGTGATCCTAGACCAGTCACTTTACCTCTCTGGGTCTCTAAAAAGCATTTGATTTTGTTTTTTTTTTTTTATGTGTGTGTGTGTGTGTGTGTGTGTGTGTGTGTGTGTGTGTATGATTAAGATAACCTCCATATTCATATCAGCTCTAATAATTTGATAAATATGTAGATAAGTGTCAAGGGGGGAAAAGGCATTCTTTTGGAGGAAAAAGTATCAGAGGATTTTCATAAATGTAGGCTATGAGATTGATTTTTTTTTTTTTTTTTTAGTTTTTGCAAGGCAATGGGGTTAAGTGGCTTGCCCAAGGCCAAACAGCTAGGTAATTACTAAGTGTCTGAGGTCAAATTTGAACTCAGGTACTCCTGACTCCAGGGCCAGTGCCCTATCCACTGCGCCACCTAGCCACCCCAAGATTGATTTTTTGATAGAGGTTATGGATTTTATTTAAATGGACAGATTAGGATTCAGAAATGCAATAATGAAATTTCATCAAGCAGCTACCAAGATCATAGTTCTTATTCATTTACACTGCTAAGGTAGTCTTGATTCATATCTATAAAAATATGAATAATTTCCTAAAGATAGTGCTTTTCTGCATATTTACCAGTATTTCCTTTGGTTTTTTTTCCTCCTACTTCATTCACCACCATTTATAATCCTAGCAATGCACTAAGTATTTTATATCATTCTTTTTTTTTTTGCAAGGCAATGGGGTTAAGTGGCTTGCCCAAGGCCACACAGCTAGGTAATTATGAAGTGTCTGAGGCTGGATTGGAACTCAAGTACTCCTGACTCCAGGGCCAGTGCTCTATCCCCTGTGCCACCTAGCTGCCCCCACTTTGTATTCTTAATAACATAATGTAGAAACTATTGTCTGAATGTTATCATATTGTATTGTTCATGTGGTGAAATTATGGAACATATTATAGTAAAAAAAAGTCATAGAACAGTGTGCTTTTAAGTAAAGCACAATTTATGTTTGCATAAGTTTCTTTTAATCTTATTGGTGGGTATAATCATTTCTAGGAAGTTTTTTAAAACTCAAGGTCAATGTGCTTTGATGAAGAGTCAGGTTTAAGAGTTGTTTGCTCTCCTCATGTTCCCTTCCATTATTAAAATTCTTCCTTGTATGCTTCTTTTATGTAAAATAATTTCCCCCTTCTTCCTCTACTTTCCCTTTTTCCCAGGATTTCTTTATTTCTTGACTATCCCTATCTTATTTTTTTATATCATTCCAATATAATTAACACCATGGTATTCTTTAGTGAAGAAAGTGCCTCAAGAGAGGGAGTTTCCTCACAACCCCTAGTTCTAATTCCTAGTACTTGTCAAACTAATCTGGTTTGTATTTATTTGCCTCATCCAAACTCTTGAGATTTTTTTTTTGTTTGTAACAAAGCATTTTGCATTTGGTATCTACACTGTACTATTTGTATGTTAACTTTATCTTCCACAGGAGTTTGTAAGCTCAACTGTAGGAACAATAATCTTAACAATTTTTTAGTATTTACCCTTAGTGCCTACACAATAGAGTACTAGGCAAACTCTCACCATTTATCTATTAATTGAACAAGGCTGATGAGTCTATTTTGTTAGGTGGTTGATCATGGAATGCTTTGACTTTTTATAGTAAACAATGTTACCAAGACATTTTTGGAATAGAGTACTAAGATAGCATTGTTCTAATGACAGAGTTATTATTGAATTGAAATACAAAACCTAGCTCAGATTATTTTCTTAACTCTGAATGGTACAATTGGACACTTGGTAAACACACAGATGTATATTTACACATTCATGTATTTATACATACATGCATGTACATATACCATATATATTTATGTGTATATTCATATATGTGTATATTTATGTGTGCTTTCATATTTATGTGTATATTCATATGTGATATTATTTGTATTATGGTAGAGAACTAAATTGTAGCATATAATGTTAAACTATAAGAGAGAGATTTAATATAGAGAGTTTCAGTAAAAAAATTGGAAGAACATTATGAATTGAAAAAAAGCTAAGGAAGAACTTGGAAGATAATTTATATAATAATATTATAATACAAAAACTTTAAGGACTTTAGAACTCTGATTTACACAATGATAAATTAGTAGTGCAAAAAGAAAGATGAAACATTCCATCCACAACTGTGAAACTTAAAATTCAGAAAAAGACACAATTTTAGACATGACAAATGTTAGAATTTGTCTTGCTAGACTTTGGCCATAAGCATAGAGGGTTAGGGGTGTGTGTGTGCATGCGTGCATGTGTTGGTGTGTGTGTGTGTGTGTGTGTGTGTGTGTGTGTGTATTTACTTTAGTGGGGTATGATACTGTGAAGGGTAGATTAACATTTAAAGATAATTGTTACTTTAAAAATGTTAATAATCATTCTCCCTTTTTACATTATTTAAGACAATGGGGTTAAGTGACTTTCCCAAGGTCACACAGATAGGGAATTATTAAGTATCTGAACCCAAATTTGAACTCAGGTCCTTCTGACTCTGGGGCTGGTGCTCTATCCACTGCGACTCCTAGCTGTCCCATATAATTTTCTTTTAAATAAAGTGTTAGATGAGATACATTTATATCTTATAGCAAATATATATCTACGTATACCAAATTATTTATGCAAGCCAAAATGATCCACAAATTTAAAAATCATTTGCATGTGGCATTGCTTACAAGCTTAAGGAATTCTAAAGAATATATATGAGTGTAGAAAATATTATTTAAATACTTTTTATAAATTTATCTAGTTGCATTAAAATAATGTATCTTTTAAAAAACAATTAATGAAAATGTTTCTTTTTTTCCTAAAGTTATTTCTTGGGGACATATTCTATGAATGTTTTCCCGGTTGAAAATTCACAGTGACATACCCTGGCCAATCTAGTTACTGTGCTGTCAGGGATTAACTTTCCATGTCAGTTGGCAAAATGTCTACTTTGATTTTTCTGAATCAAGTTTATCTCTTCTTTCTTTGTCTGCTTTAATTTATTACTCCGGGAATATCTGGATCTGATCAAAAGGAGTAGGCTTTTCTAAATGCCCTCAAGTTTCTGTATTTCCCCACATTCATTCTGTTTTCCTCTCCTTCTTCAGGCTAAGTTCTATTTCTATTCATTAGCTTGACAGATTCATTTAAGGTGTACAGAGGACTGTTAAAGAAAAGTAAGGAAATCCTCATTCCACAAAACCTGTAAAAATCCTCCTCCCCCAATCCTCAAAAGTATAATGAAGTGATAGAAATTAGCATTGTCTTTGGATTGCCCTCATTACACATTATCTACTTAATTAGTAACTAATTAGTTGTTACACATTAAAAGAATAAATGTCATGCCTTTAATGGGGAGTTCTCTTGTTATCTTTAGAGTAGAGGATAGGACAAATTTTAAAATATTAGAAAAGGAGCTTAAAATTTTATTTTATCTGTGATTTGGACCTTGGAAAAATTTGATAGGATTTTTATTTCATATATCACAATACAATCTATTCTGTCCTTTGTACACAAGGAGAAATCCTTTTCTCTCTATCTTTGGAATTCCTCTGACTTGCTCAGTCAGTAGGAGAAAATAGGTTATCTGTAAGTTTTATAGTTTTTCAAAAATTAATTTAGTCAATTATTAACTGAATTGATAGACTCAGTCATCTTTTCAGTTTTATCATTATATCCTAAGATTTAATAAAGCTAGTTTTTTCACTTGTTATTTTCCCATTATCTTTATGATTTATGGCCATTAGAATTTCCCTAAGAATTATAAGCCAAAGAATTGTAAACTGAAGGGATGCCAATCAATAAAGTAATGACTGAACCACCTTATGATATATGGATTTGATTCATTTGTTGAAGGGGATTGTTACAGAGAAAGACAAAAACAAAACTGGAAAGATTTATATGGACTGATGTAGAGTGAAGTGAGTAGAATAATATATACATTAATTGCAATATTATAAAAATAGTCAACTCTCAAACACTTAGTACCACTTGTCAATATAATAAGCCACTACAACTATAAAGTACTCATGATGAAAAATACTACCCATCTCTAGGTAAAGAACTGGGAGATTCAGAGTAAACATTAAAGTTTATTTATTTTTCCTGTTTCCTCATTCCCCAGACAAGACTGAAGCAGAAAAGATATTTTGCCTGGCTTCATATGTTTGCATATATATATGTGTATATGCAATATAACACCATATACTACATATAATACTATAATACTACATATTATTCTTTCTTGTCTTCTCAATAAATGGGGTTCACCAGAGACCAGGAGGGGGGAGAAAATTTGTATTGGAAAAAAAGGTTTTTTTGGGGGGGGCTAATTATAAAACGGCAATCATCAAAACTGCCTGGTACTGTTTAAAAAAAATAGTGTAATGGATCAGTGAGTTAGAATAGGTTCAAAAGAAACAGTAGTCAACGACTACAGTAATCTACTATTTGACAAATAAAAAGACATTAGCTTCTGGGATAATACCTCACTATTTGACAGAAATTGTTGGGAAAAACTACAAACTAGTACAACAAAAACTAGGCATAGACTCACATCCTATACCCTATACCAAAATTAGGTCAAAATGGATACAGGATTTAGACACAAATTGTGATACCAATAGCCAATCAATACATCAAGAAATACTCTATTTGTCTGATATATGGAAAGGGGATAAATTTATGACCAAACTAGAAAGAGATTTCATTATAAATTGCAAAATGGATGATTTTGACTAAATTGAATTAAAAAGTTTTTGCACTAATAAAACCAATGCTGCCAAAACTTAGAAGGAAATTAGAAAAACTTGGAAACAAATTTTCACAACTAAGAGTTCTGATAAAGGTCTAATTTCTAAAATGTATAGAGAATTGCATCAAATTTATAAGGTTATAATTCTCCAATTGATAAATGGTCAAAGGAGATGAATAGGACAGTTTTCAATGAAGAAATTAAAGCAATATATAATGATATGAAAAAACCATTTCCAATCATTAGTGATTAGAAAAAATGCAAATTAAAAACAAACATGAGGTTCCACTTCACACCTATCAGATTGAGTAAAATGACAAAAAGGGAAAATATTCAATGTGGTTGAGGTTGTAGGAGGATTGGAACTTCAATCCATTGTTAGTGGAGTTGTAAACTGAACCAAACATTTTGAAGAATTATATGTAACTATGCTCAAAGAACAATAAAACTGATCAATACATACCTTTGACCCAATAATGCCAATACTAGGCCCTATATCCAGAAGAAATTATAAAAAAACAGGAAAATTCCCACATGTTCCAAAATATTCCTAGCAGCTCTTTTTATTAGAATTGTATTGGAAATTGAGGGGATGCCCCTCAATTGGGGAATGGCTGAACAATTTATGGTATATGAATATTATGGAATACTATTGTTCTATAAGAAGCCATGAATGGTCAGACTGTAAAAAAGCATGGAACAGTTTACAGAAATTGATGCTGAACAAAGGCAGCCAAATCAAGAGAACATTGTACACATTAACAACATTGTGAGTTGATCAACCTTGAAGGATGCAGCTCCTCTCAGCAATTCAGAGATCTGGGACAGCTCTAGGAGATCAGTTATGGACAATGCTATCCAAATCCAGAGGAAGAAAAAACAAACAGAACAAAACAGAACCAAAAAAAAAAAACCAACCCCTACAGAATCTGAATGAATACAACATTTTTTAAAAAAAAATTTTCTTTTTTTTCCTGTTTCACGGGTTCTCTTTTTTTCCCCTTAATCCTAATTTCTCATACAGAAAATGACTTATCTGTTAAAATGCTAAACACAAATGTGCATGTATATTATTCACTAGACTGTTCCCTGCTAAGGGAAGGGGGGGTGAGAATGGAGGGTGGAAGGAAATTATGTAACTTAAAAATATACATATGTATGTGTATGAAATGTTGAAAAGCTTTCATAAAATGTAATTGGAGAATAAAAGCAATTAAAAAAAGAAAAGAAAAATATTCACTTAAGAA